>NC_142930.1:24837784-24902784 GCF_046866305.1 Octopus bimaculoides | reverse complement strand
AAGTTCCACCTTGGAGTTCTATAGGGGATTAGTGGAGGGCAAGAGTGATGACATACTTGGAGAGGTCCTGGGTGTCGAGGAGGATCAACTGGCTGGTCTCTTCCAGAGGACTTTCAGGCCGGGAACTATGGATAACTTTCATAAATTTCTGGCCTGGCAGTGCTACCGAGGGGCGCTGCCAGTTCAGGATAAGCTCTACAGTCACGGGTGTGCAGTCAGTCAGTCTGAGATGCACGCAGAGCAATGAAACCGTTCTGTATGCTCTAGTACACTACCCGCACATTGGTGACTTGTGGAGCTTTGTCAAACAGTTGTTGTTGCATGTAAGATGGATCCAGCTATCATCCGAGTCCATTGTGAAGATCACTCTGCCTCCTTCCTTTGGCCGAGAAGGGAGGGCAATTTTTCTCTGTCTGGTGGCTATGGCAAAAGAGATTGTGTGGTGCCTTCCTCTTTGGCCAAGGCCTCATTAACTTTTTCAGGTTCCACCTGAAAAGGAAAGTGAGGCTGGAGAGGGAGTTCATTGAAAGGTGGGTGAATGTGGCAAGAATGGCCCACGTGAATGGGCTTACTCTAAGTGTGTGCCTGTAGGCCAGAAGGAAAGGAGAAGAAAGGGTACCTTCCTGAGGAGCCATTGGTGCTAAGGGGTCCAAAGTGCATGAGGTCTCTTTGGTCACCTTATGGTGGAACTCCCCCCCTATTGGGGAAGCATATTGTTGATTTAATCTCTTTGTTAATCGTGTTTGTTGGCTGTTTACACATTTAACCTCACTGTCCCTCGTCTGTGTATAGTCCTCTATGTTTTGTGTTCAGCCCTGGTGGCTAGTAAAGAAAGAATTATTATTTTTATTATTATGATTATTATTATGATCATGATCATCATCATCATTAGATTCTCTTCTTTCAATTTTGTTTCCATCTCTTGCTTAGTGTATTCCCAGTTCCTAAAGCAAAGAATCTCATTGTATACATTGACGGGCCCTTAAAATAAATACATCAGATTGTTTATTTGTGTGAAGGCACATGGCCTAATGGTTAGAGCAGTGAACTTGCAGTCGAGGGATTGCGGGTTCAAATCTCAGACTGGGTGATGTGTGCGTTTATGAAAGAAACACCTAAGCTCCATGTGGCTCTGGCAGGAAGTAATGGCAAAATTCTGCTGATTCTTTCGCCACAACTTTCTCTCACTCTTTCCTCTTACATCTAGCAGCTCACCTGCAATGGACCACCGGCCCTTATGAGCCAGGCATGGCTGGAGAAGGAACAAACAACAACAACAATATTGTTCATTTACAAAATCAAATAAAGTTATGTAGAGAAAAATTATTTACATGGATGATAATCGTTCTCACAGTGACCATGCTCTTCTCAATACATATGGCATATTATTATTATTATTATTATTATCATTAAGGCTGTGAAATATAGAAGTGGTAAAGTGACAGACTAAATGCTTTATAGTATTTAGTTATGTCCCTTTGCTTTATGAATTTAAATTCTAATGAAATTTGCATTGCAACTAAAATTTTATCTCTCTCTTAACATGTGTGGTCTTATTCCAATCTAAAAAAATTATTTGTATTATTGATAGAGTTTGGAATTGAAGAAACGGTAGGGTTCCATTACTTAACTACTGCAGTAACCAAGTTCTCTTATGTACTGGATTCAAATCATGCAGAGTTGACAATACCTCTAATCCCTCTGGAGTCCACTACATAAATATCAGGCATGTTCTAGTGTTCATTCAGTGACTGATTTTCCTTGTCCTGCCTTGTGCTTATCAAATCATCATCACCACAATTATTATCATTGCATCACCATCATCATCATCGTCATCATCATTATTATTGTTTGAAAATTTTTCATTTTATAGGTTTGCAGGATATACAAAAGAAAGTAAGCTATTTAATTTCAGTTTTGAAGCTTTGGGTCAAGCTTAAATAAATAAACTATTTTCTTTTTTTTTATGGCTTTTGCTACTTTTTCATTTTTTTTTTTTTAATATTTACTGGTTTTGAATATTTTTTAAAAATGCAAGATGGGAAAATTGGCACAAATGACCAAAAGCTGGTTAGTTTGCTTTAGCTTGGTGCTACATGGTCCTGAGTTAAAATCTTATGGGATCATACTAGCAAAATAAGTAACAGTGATATACTGAGGTGGTATATATCAACTATTTTTCTTTACAAAAGGAATTTGAGGGAGAAAAATGGGAATATATCTCAGCAACATTTTGGTTGATTGAAGTCTAAAAACTTTTATGTCACTTGTTAAGAATTTCTGAGGAATGCTGTTCTGTTTGGGTTTTGATATATTTTTGATGTTCAAGAAAAAGAGAATATTGTTTTTGACTTGTCGGTGGTAACTAAAGAGATGAAAACTTAATGGAAGTGAATTTCATAAAGAAGTAAATAATGGATTGGATAGAGTGATGAAGAGAGAGAGAGAGAGAGAGACAGGCAGACAGAGACTAGTTGGTAGGAAGTCAGATGTTGTAAATATTTTGAAGTGAATGGGAAGCTGGAGCAGTAAGTTGACAAAGAGCAGAGTTTGTTTTAAATAGAGAGTTGAGAGACAGAGAAGACAGTTCATGCTGGTTAAGAGGCTAGAATGTGGATATTGTTGTTTATTAATTTAGAGAATGTGTCACCATGTTTCTATGGTGAAAACTTTGGTGAACAGAATGTATGTATGAGTGACAACAAAGGTGGAGTGCTAAAGATCACTGAAAAACATCTGGATATATAAAGGTGTTGGTTGATGTGGGCAAGAAATAGGGATATACTGTAAATGGATTACACTGGCTGAGTAGAAAAAGTTTGTGTTGACATTAGAAACTACTCAAGGAAGAGAAAGACAAGGAAGACAAACCATAGAAAGAATTGGTGAAGTGAGATGTGAGGATGTTGAACAACACAGATTCAAGAGTAGCAA
This sequence comes from Octopus bimaculoides, assembly GCF_046866305.1. Classification (NCBI taxonomy): domain Eukaryota; kingdom Metazoa; phylum Mollusca; class Cephalopoda; order Octopoda; family Octopodidae; genus Octopus; species Octopus bimaculoides. The sequence goes on along the minus strand of NC_142930.1, from coordinate 24,899,850 downwards.
TAATATGACCAATTGCAGCCTTGCCTGACCCATTCTAACTGATGATGATAACTTGATTTGATTATTGTGATTGTTCTAGAACTAGGTATATAACATTCAAAAGTCCTATGACAAGATTTGATTTGATCTTGGGGTTGCAAATAAACCAATTTATCAAATTGCACATAATTTTCTAGTAAATTTTGTCTTCTATAACCGACACCAGCACCACCCTCTCTCACTCTCTCACCTCTCTCTCTCTCTCTCTCTCTCCCTCTCTCTCTCCCTCTCTCTCTCTCTCTCTCTCTCTCTCTCTCTCTCTCTCTCTCTCTCTCATCCCGATATTTTTGCTGTTTTATAGAAAGACAAAATGTAGTCAACTGCCTAGTTGAAGATCTGTTACAACATCAATGTTAACTGTCTATCTGATAGGCTGTTACCAATCTCTCTTAGCTTAAATTCTTGCTTGCTTGGCAAAGTGATGTGTTTTTACTTGGTGATTCAGATAAAGGGGTAAGTTAAATAGTTAAATTGCAGTTTTCAAAGACTTTTGCTGTAAAACTTTAAACAAATGTAAATCTAGTTCTGTATTTGAGAGATCAGGAATTATGTACATTATTTACATTTGACGGATATTTGTCCTCATCTTGTTTGTTGTTAACACAACGTTTCGGCTGATATACTTTCCAGCCTTCCTCAGGTGTCTTGGGAAAATTTTGAACCTGGGTTCTCAATCATAAGGTATTTTTTGATGTTATTATTCAGGTCACCAGGCATATGGCATAGTGGTTAAGAGCGCTGGCTACTAACCCCAAGATTCCGAGTTCATTTCCAGGCAGTGACCTGAATAATAATAATAATAATAACATCGAAAAATACTTTAGGAATGAGAACTCAGGTTTGAAATTTCCCCAAGACACCTGATGAAGGCTGGAGAGTATATCATTCGAAACGTGTTAACAACAGACAGGATGAGGACAAATATCCATCAAATGTAAATTATGTAAATCTGTCTTGTTATTCTCTTCACACACAGAAAAATAAAAGAGATTGACCACACATCAGAAGACAAGTACCTCCTCATCCTTTTACTCACAAAGAAAACTTATAGCAATCACTGATTAAATCAAATACAAAAAGAACTTTGCTGTAATGGCTAGACTAATTTGTGACTTATGCATTTGTCAACAACATGATTAAATAATTAGTAAATATTTATGCACAAACAACACATACTAGAAAGCCAAAGATAAACATAAAATAGTTGAGCTATTTTAACCCTTTTGATACCAACTCCACCATTGTTAATGTCCAATACTAGCCATGGAATGGGAATAACACTAGCTCTACCTATACTCAATCACCATTTCTACCATAATCTATCTCTCCAGCTGAGCATTAGGGTCGATGTATTTGACTAGCCCTCTCCCCTAAAATTTCAGGTGTTGTGCCTTCAGTAGAAAGAATTATTTAACCCTTTAGCATTCAGATTTTTCTATCAAATATAATACTTATTCGCTTTGTTTTGAATAAATTAAACATTATCTTGTAGCTTTGAGATTTTGTTGATGTGAACGTTTATTTTTTAGAGTGACATAGTAGAGTAGGTGTGAGCGGCCAGATCTGGCTAGTTTGAACATAAAACAAGTAGAATAGTTTGGATGGATATGGCCGGTTTGAATGCTAAAGGGTTAAGTTGCAGAATGAAACAAATTACCAGGGAATTTTGGTGGATGATTTTAATTTAAGTCACTTTAAACAGGAAGTTTCTATCATTAGAACCAGGGAAGGCTGGAGGAATGTCTCTGGCAGGTTGGTATCAAAAAGGTTAAAATCTTCCTGTCCCTCATGCCACTTCTCTGTTCGCATCTATGACTCTCTTATCTGTTAGCATTATCCTCCTATGTTGCTTTCACTGGCATCCATCACACACACACACACTCTTTCTTTCTTTCTCTCTCTCTCCTTTCCCTCTCCTAGCAGGTATTCATCAGTTTTTTTGGGTTTTTTTCCTTAAGTTCTTACCAGAGCTAACATTACTCTTCTGTATTGCTTGCCTCCACTCCGTCTCCTTCAGGTCTCTCACTATTGGCATCTATCACACTTACCATAAACCGTTTTATAACTGGCCATCAATTCCTCTCTCTCTCTCTCTTTTTCTCTCTCTCTCTCTCTCTCTCTCTCTCTCTCCCATTATCTCATAGCCATTACTGCCTCAATACACTCTTCTAATACCAGTACTTGTAATTTCTCTCATTTTCTCCCCCCTCTTCCAATTGTTATGCCAACCACTCGTTTTTCTTTCTGTTTTTCATCCTAACTCTTCGGATCTTGTTCAAAACGGGGGCACCAGTATTTTCTTAACGAAACACTTTGAAACTTGGGACACTGGTAGAATGTGTCATATAAAACATCTTTTTCTCTTAGTCTTCTTAACAAAAAAACATACATCGCAAGTTATTTCATGTTAAAGTTGTCGTATTTCTGTAATTTCAACCAATCACTGACGTCTATTCAGCTGAATAGAGTTACTGCTGGGCGGTCATAAAAATGTTATTCCCTGTGACATATTTCATCCGGTTTAATCGTAATTTATACGCATATATTGTTTATATAATAAATTACGCTGTGCGTATCTATGTGTGTAACAATTTTAGAGTTCGGATTCTAGAGTTAGGGTTAGTTTTAGGGTTAGGGTTGAAATGTCAGAACTAACGGGGATTAATACGATATACACCGTTACAGCGCTAACTGTTTTCAACTAAATAGACGTCAGTGATTAGTAGAAATTATCGAAATAAGACAATTTTTTACATGAAATAAATTCGAATACAAAAATTTTTTTCTGTTCTATAACACAAAATAGATAAGTATACGAAGTTTGAAAGTCTTTCGGTACCAAAAACACTACATAAAACATAAATGAAAACTGGTGCCCCCGTTTTGAACAAGATCCAACTCTTCTTCTTTAATCACCCTCTCTTCTACTCCTAAGTGGTTGATAAACAAGTAGAGATATTATTAGATCAAGAGGACCTTTAGTCTTGCCTTGTTGAAGTCATGACAACCTCTCTCGTGATGATGCCATGAAAACAGTATACCTCAGACACTGTAAAGTGGCTGAGAGCATTGGTCTCACAATTATGAGGTAGTGAGTTCGATTTCCAGAGCGGGCTGTGTGTTGTGTTCGTGAGTAAGACACTTTATTTCATGTTGTTCTAGTTCACTCAGTTGTAGAAAGGAATTGCAACATCACTGGTACCAAGCTCTTGGATAACATAAGTGGTGTGCAGAGGGGAGGCTGGTATGCATGGGTGACTGCTGATCTTTCATAAACAACCTTGCCTGGACTTGTACCTTGAAAGGGAACTTTTTAGGTGCAATCTCATGGTCATTCATGACTGAAGGGGGACTTTACCCTTTTACAGGAAGAGTATCCAATTTTAGAAATTATGCCAAACTTAAAGACATTTGATTGAGATGTAGTCCCTTGATCCATTTAGGAGGACAGTAATTCCAAATATGAGATAATTTTTGTCCATGATAACCTGTCAAATTCATGCTAGCAAGGAAAACAAGCATGAAATGATGATATTCATATACATATACCTCGGTGGTGCTCCAGCAACACTTCAGCCACATACCTGAAACAAGTAAAAGAGTATTTAAATATATTGTTACTCAAAATCAATTTGTTGAAATATAACAAATACCATTTACTCATAAAATTTATTGATAATGTTGATTCAATTGAGACCTCGAGTTTTACTCTTAACAGCTTATTCAACCAGTCTGGTTGAATTATTTGGGGAGAATGAGCCAGAAGTCCTGGTCAAATTAATGTGTGTGTGTGTGATGTGGTTGGCAAAAGCAAGTAGAGATATTGTAGGATCAAGAGGAACCTTAATTTTGCTTAGTTGAGTACATGACAACTCCACTAGTGCTGGTAGCACAAAAAAAAAAAGCACCCAGTACACACTGCTAAATGGTTGACATTAGATGAGCATCCAACCTCAGAAACCTTGCCAAAGCAGACACTGGTCTATGATGCAGTCCTTGGGCTGATCGTTTCCTGTCAAACCAGCCATTCCATGCTAGCATGGAATAGCCAAACAAATTGACTCCAGTACTTGTTTATAAGTCTGGTACTTATTCTGTTGGACTCTTTTTGCCAAATCGCTAAGTTACAGTGATGTAAACAAACCAACACTGGTGGTCAGGCAGTGGTAGGGAGACAAATACACACACATATATGTACAACAGCTTTCCACCCAGTTTCCATCTACCAAATTCACTCATTGCTCAGTCTGGGCCTATTTAGAAGACACTGCCCACAGTGGGACTGATCCTAAAACCATGAGGTTCTTAATCACACAATTATGCCTGCTCCTGCTGATTATATATATATATATATATATATATATATATATATATATATATATATATATATATATATATATATATATATATATATACAGAGAGAGAGAGAGAGAGAGAGACGCACACACATACACACACACATTTTATTTAAAATTTGGTGTAACTGTCAATGCCAGTATGGCTGCCAATTTCACCATCTATCAGTTCATTCAGTAATGATATTAATTCAATTTTCATTTTGTTAATGTTGATATAATAAGGATTAAAGATATTTATTTCAAATAATTCATAGATTATCCTTGATGTATCTATATTTATGCTTCTCTATACAAAAAAAATATATATATTTTAAAATTTAAGCAGATAAAAGCATTCTTCTCTCATTTCTTATCTAATCTAATATGAATCCAATGAAGATTCATTAATATCTTTACACAATCAATTGATAGCTTGGAAAACTTCTTAAATACTTGGCCATATCTATGTCTCACACATGCAGACATTCTCATTTAATATATGCATACAGTCTCTCATGCACACACATACACTCTCACTTGTGCATACATCAATTCTCTCTCACTTTCTCTGTGACAGACACATATACAATCTCTGTCACTGCATATGTAGTCTTTATTTTTCACACACATACATATTATTTACATATATTTAAATTTTTTTCTTTCTTAGACACACACATGTATGCAGTATTTTGGAAAGATATTTGATCTACTTATCAATTTTTTTTTTTCTCATAAACAAAATTTTATCTCTGTCTCTCACACACACACATACACACACACACACACACACACATGCATACTCACAAATATGCACAACTGCACTTTCTTTCCTTCACAAACTTCCTGTCCCTAACCCCTTCATTTTTTACTCAGTTTTTCTCAGATTCTTGTCTCTACCTCTACCTTTCTTTCTCAATTTCTCACATATACATAAGTGAAATATTTGACGTTTTTTTTAAGTATCTTTTCTCATCTATCAGTAAAGTGCATCTGTGTGATAGCTCTAAGCAAGCCTTCATATTTTACATATATTGTTGTTGTTGTTGTTGGCACTCCATCGCTTACGACGACGAAGGTTCCAGTTGATCCGATCAACGGAACAGCCTGATCATGAAATTAATGTGCAAGTGGCTGAGCACTCCACAGACACGTGTACCCTTAATATAGTTCTTGGAGAGATTCAGCGTGACACAGTGTGACAAGGCTGACCCTTTGAATTACAGGCACAACAGAAACAGGAAGTAAGAGTGAGAGAAAGTTGTGGTGAAAGAGTACAGCAGGGTTCGCCACCATCCCCTGCTGGAGCCTCGTGGAGCTTTAGGTGTTTTCGCTCAATAAACACTCACAACGCTCGGTCTGGGAATCAAAACCGCGAGTCCACTGCCCTAACCACTGGGCCATTGCACCTCCACATTTCACATATACTGATATGCAAAAGTGTGTTCAAAGTTGCTGGTTGAGTGGTGGTAGTGTTGGTTAATTGCTTTACTTGTTTCCATTTTGTTACTACCAGCTAGTCATATGCCAGCAAGTTTGATTCTACATAGTTGCTTGACCTGTTAGAAGTAGAAACCAAACACCCTTCAAATTACACCATGCTAGATATATTGGGTAACGTGGCATTGGATATATCATACCTAGAAGAAAAAAATGGAAAGTTCACAATCAGAATGTTTTTTATCATAAATCAGTTTGGTGAGGGATGACCTATGGTTAAATTACAACTAGCCAACCAAATAAGATCCAAGGTGTCTGGAAACATTCAGAAATGACACACTAATAAATCAATGCCACCTTCTTTACTATTTTAGAGATATTTGTTACTGTCAATCATTATTCATTGTTGGAGACACATACATGTGGCCACTGAGATCAAAGCCCTGTGTATGCAAGTGGGCATAGGAGCACTAAAGTGGATACTATTTTGTGTTGCATTTTGCTGGCAACCACAAAGAGATGGGCACTGGTCATCTTTAATGTACTTGTTGTTATCCAGTTCAAATCCTGCTGAAGTTAACTTTGCTTTTCATTCTTTTGAGAGTCAAAATAAACTAAGTCAAGAACAAGGGTAAAACCTTGTACTTGACTATTACTTATATCAATTAATTACCCCCCCCCCCAACAATTGCTGACCTTATGCCTAAATTTAAAAACATTATTGATAAGGCTGCAAACTGGCAGAAGTTTTATCGTGCCAGATAAAATGTTTTGCGGTATTTCTTCTGACTTTACATTATGAGTTCAAATGCCGCTGAGGTCAGCTTTGCCTTTCATCCTTTCAGGGTCAATAGAATAAGTACCAGTTGAACACTGGAGTCGATGTAATTGACTAGTCCCTTCTCCCCACCCAAATTTCAGGCCTTGTGCCTATAGTAGAAGGACCTATTATTATTATTATTATCATCATCATCATCATCATCATTATTATTATTAAATACTTGGTAGATTGAGGCAAATTTCTACTCCATCCCCTGCTACACCTCCATGTTGCTGGGGTGTGTGCAGCATTGTGTGTTCTTTCCTGTTGTTGGGAGTGTGCAAACTATTTCTGGTACTGTAGTGTGCTAGTTTTTTTTTTCCTTGAGGTATGGTGCTATCTTTTGTTGTGTTCTTGTATTGTGTGTTGAGTGTGTAATGCTTTGGTTTTCATGACTTAATGGTGGGAGTTTATTTCACTGGGTAAATGCAATATAGAGTGTGTCTTCTATTTGTAGGCTGTTTTGTTTAGGTTGCATTATTGGATTGATAGTGTCTTGCATAAGATATGGGCTGTTCTTAGCAGGGCTATTTTTTTGGATAGTGTGTAGTGTTGAGCATCCAGGTATAACTTCTACATTTTTGTTCATATGATTTTTTATCACATTCAATACTCCAATTATTATTAGTATTGTTTTTACCTTTGTGCCCCACATTTTGAACACTTTGATTTTGAGGTCTTTGTACTTCAACAATTTCTCCACTTCTTTTTTGACAATATTTTCATCAGAAAGGACTGCAATGTCTATCAGTAAGCAGGTGTTTTTTTCCCCAATCCTTGACTAATATGTTTGGGTGATTAGCTTTTTTTTTTTTTTTTTTTTTTTGTTGGTTTGATCCGGCATATCCCAAATGATTGTGGTCTGGTCATTGTCTTGTACCTTGCTTAGCACATGCTTATACCACCTGCTGTTAGTTTTATTATTATTATTAAATCTGGCAGCACTAGTTGGACATCTGACAAAATAATTTGTGTTATTTAGTTGCATCTCTTTATATTGGGAGTTTAAAATCTTTCCGAAGTTAATTTTTACTTTTCATCCTTCTGTGGTTGATAAAATACCAGTCATGTACTGGGACTGATTTCATTAACTGCTCTATCCACTCAAATAAGCTATGGTTATGAGCTTCATTTAAGAATTGCTATTATTAAGGCAAGGCAAGCCTCTGCACATAGGCTCCATCATCATCATCATTGTTTAACATCTGTCTTTTATGGTGGCATGGGTTGGATGGTTTGACAGGAGCTAGCAAGCCAGAGAGCTGCACCAAGCTTCACTGTCTGTTTTGGCATGGTTTTTACAGCTGGATGCTCTTTCTAACACCAATCACTTTACAGAGTGGACTGGAGGAAATATAGATAACTGGTGCTGCACCCACTATCTCAAGATACCACTCACTTTCTGCATTTATCTAGCTCTTGTTATACATCACACTGTCAACTCTATCATCTCTTGTGCTGGTGTTATGGTGCATGAAGTGCATTCAGTTAAGAGCGAGATCAAAAGGTTTTCTTAATCTTGTCAAAAACATGATACCTTATGAAGCACTAGTGCCTCAAAAAAATTTACCCAGTACACTCTGCAAAGTGGTTAGTTTTGGGAAGAACATCTAACTTCAGAAACCAAGCCAAAATTGTAACTTGTGAGCAAAATGTAATTTTCTGATCCATCTAGAAGAGCAGCAATGATTTGTCCAACCCATACCACTACAGCATGAGGACATAAAACGATTATTATTATGATGAAGACTAAAAATATATTAGTTTAGATTCAAAAACTAGAACAGTAATGACCATACATGGAGCATTACAGTCCAACAGTAATGATTTTGTATTACCATAAAATAGGAAATAGTTGTAAAAACTGCATACAGATCAAAGAAAATAGCACAGATTGGTACATAGTTAATAGTGTGCAATTGATTTTCATTCAACCATGGTAGTGGTTGAATATATTCTTAAGTCCACCAGTTCGTCAATCGCAGCAGTTTCCAAGTTTCACCACTAATTCAGTTCTCAACTAAATTGCAAACTGTTAACAGTTTTAAAGAGGACACCTCCTCAGCTACACTTTGGCATAAATAGTTTGAGATTTGGTTCAGTAGAAAAAAAGTTACATCAAAATATGCGACCTCAAGGGAGTAGTAAGGCACCTATTCACCTTCAATTAGCATAAACTTTTTAATTTTAAAATAAAAGTATACTTTTCTTAGGCTTAAATGATAGTTATGGGGTGAAATGCCACGAAATTTCATGTCAGTAAGAGAGTAAGGAAGTAACACTTAGCAATAAGAATAATAAAGAATATATTGCTAAAATGAATGTTTACATTCTAAGGTGGCGAGCTGGCAGAAACGTTAGCACGCCAGGCGAAATGCTTAACGGTATTTCATCTGCCACTGCGTTCTGAGTTCAAATTCCGCCGAGGTCGACTTTGCCCTTCATCCTTTCGGGGTCGATAAATTAAGTACCAGTTACGCACTGGGGTCGATATAATCGACTTAATCCGTTTATCTGTCCTTGTTTGTCCCCTCTGTGTGTAGCCCCTTGTGGGCAGTAAAGAAATAGGTATTTCGCCTGTGTCTACATTTTGAGTTCAAATTCTGCCGAGGTCGACTTTACTTTTTATCCATTTCGGATCTATTCAATTTGTCGTACAGATTATTTAATTTTTTTTAACACTTTGAAATTTCTGATACTGGTATAATGTGCCACATCCAACAGGGTTTTCTCTTAACGTTTTTGACAAAATTTTGTATTTTAGAAGTTATTTCGTCACAAGTTACAGAGTGACAATGGACAAATTCGTGTTTGATAAGTGCCATTACATGAAACTCTCAGCTTTTGACTTACTCTCTAACTTCTGTTGATGATATATATGCATGTTATACATATGTGTAAAAAAATCTCATCACACAATCAAACCAATGAAAGAGCCTCTACCTGGTTGCTCGACATGATAAAAATAGCAGCCAATGTATCCCCCTACCCAGTATTTTATAAGGTAAAATCCTAAATTATTAATTGACACATTATTAATTATCTTATAACACCAATGCCTGGAAAAATCATGGATTACATGGAAAAATGCGAGCATGAAAAGTAATATTCTTAAGATTATAAACCTGGAAAAGTACAGGACGAGTTATTACACCTGTAAAAGTATAGGACAAATTATTACTTCAAGTAAAGTAAAGTAAAGAATAAGAAACTTTTTACTTAAAATATTGCAGCTAAAATTAAAATTTGAGTATTAAAAAATACTTTATTATAGTTTACAAATAACATTATACTTATTTAAGTAGAATTTGTCTAATTTACTACCTTAAATACAGAAAAAAGTGACTAATTAGACAAACTTACAAATTAGCTGAACAGTTTTGTACAATAAATTTAAAAGATGAGAACTGCAAAGGGATAAATTAGAAGAACTGGCATTCTTTGCTGCAATATTTTAAGTAAAAAGTTTCTTATTCTTTACTTTACTTGAAGTATTAGTTTGTCCTATACTTTTCCAGGTGTAATAACTTGTCCTGTACTTTTCTAGGTTTATAATCTTAAGAATATTACTTTTCATGCTCCCATTTTTCCATGTAATAAAAGAGATTAGTAAATCAGAAATATTTAAGACTGAAGACACAAAGAATAGTCAAAATCTTGAAATTACAGGGTGGATTTGACAAGACACTGATGAAAGGATAGATATGGGAATGATGGATATATGTGTGGATGTGAATATCCATACATATGCATGTATACCTGTACATATATATACCTTAAGATACATTTATCCACATGTTTAATTTTAAAACAACTTTTTTTTGTTTTCTTTCAGATAACACAAAGAAAGAAAATACAAAGAAAGAAAATACAAAGAAAGAGAACACGAAGAAAGAGAATGGAAAGAAAGATCATGTGAAGAAAGATAATATAAAAAAAGATAATATAAAGAAAGACAATATGAAGAAAGACAACAACAAAAAAGAGAGCAAAAGGTCTCAAAAGAAAAAATCTGGTGTCTGCTCAGTGCTTGGCAAATTCTTGCTTGTTATTGTGCTCTGTTCCTCAGCATTTGTCACGTTATACCTTATGAATGATAATGTCCGTGATATTGTTGGTAAGTAATTAAAACTTATTTTTGGTGCTCTTGTTTGAATTGATAATGTATTGTGTTGGTAAAATTGTTGTTTTTGTTGATGTTGTATAACCTTTGCATCAGCCTCTTTATTGTTACTGCTACTGCCATTGTATAGATATAGTGACCCCAGTTAGTCTTGCTTGAGCTGAGCTATAATTATTGTTGTTGAGGATTAGTGACTCTAGTCAGTCATGTTTGAAGAAATCTATAGTTTAAGGGTAGCCAACTGAACAATGAGGGAGCATCTTGCAAGTTTGTACTCTGAATATGCTGAAACTGTTTCAGAAGAAAGATACCTTTAAATTATGATTACATTTATCTACTAGAGAGAAAAGTATAATTTAAACAACATAACCCAGTAAGATAAGGTGTGGTTATATACAGATAACTGAATGTTATGTATTGTGTGATAAAATCTATAATTACTCCGAGTCACTTTCTGTCAGAACTACACCATATTCTGTATACAACAGAATTTCTTTATAAAGTATATATTCCTAAACAAGACAGCATGTCTTTTTAAGTTAACCAGTTCTTATAAATGTTCAATCAGACTTAAAATTATGAGTATATTTCCTGATTTCATGCGCTTATTAACTTGGGGTTTAAACTCCTAAAATATTCACAGTTTACATATTGTATGTACATACAATCAATCAGGTATTATACGTGCTGTATTGTGTAATATATACTTAGTCTTTGTCATTTTCGTTCAAGCAGTGTTACATTCTGTTTATAATGATCATCATCATCATCATCATCATCATCGTTTGATGTGTACACTTAAATGAGAGTGCAATGTAACATAGGTTTACTGGACAGGTCTAAATGATCTTGAATTTGCATTAGTCTTCCTAATCAAATAATCTTAACAACAAAACCAGTATGTCTGCATATACATAAAAGATTATGTTGTATACTGTGTGGTATAATTTATGATTAATATAGACTAGTTTGTGAGTAGCGACTGGATTGTTAAGGTACCACTAGAGAATCCGTGGCCAGGTAGGATATTTGGTGATCAAGCAGTCTAGCTAACACCATTTCTTATCAAGTATACCTCAGAGAAGATTTGGTCTCAGCACCACCAAATAAAATACTTGTCAGGTGTAATGCTGAAGCATATATTGTGCTAATAGAAAGTTTTGCAGCTCTGTATTCCATTTCATCTATAATTTTGTCAGTCTGACTGTCATCAATGGACATGATGTAAGTGTTGCAGAGATTTGAGAGAGATTTAATGGAAGAGGTTTCTTTAAAACAAATGTAGTAATGTTGAGTCTCATTATCAGACGTCTTTGAAGATTTCATTGTATAATATGTTTAGTCAAATGAGGCTGGCATGCAGGTTCTCCCAGTTAGTGATACTTATGTGTATAATGTTCAATTAAATGTCTGTAGAAAAACATGGCAGTGAGGGAGCTGCAGCTCTGAGGAGGAAGGATTATCAGAACAGATCTAGTGGCAAGATACAATGTAATGATAGAAGAAGAGTATGCCAGTTGGTCTTAACTAGAGGGATGTAATCATTGAAATAATAGAAGAAACAGTGTGAGTCACTGTTTGTGTATTGGTTAATGATATAAGCAGATTGGATACTAACTGGTACAGTCAGTTCAGTGTAGCAAAGAATACAGCCTGAGTGGTATGGTAGGAGTGTCAGGACCAAGAAGAGTGTGCTATGAATGTAAAAAAAAAAGCATTGATGACTGGAATAGTTTGGGGAGCAGTAAAAACAGCTAACATAAATTCAGAGAAAAATGTGGTAGAATGAGACATTAAGTGTTCAAGTAACTAGAAGTCTTTGTTTCTAATATCCAGGTAAAAGAGTTTGAATGGTGGCGACAGTAGATTCTCTGAGTGCAGACATCACCTTTTATATTGTGAGTGTTGCCTGAACAGTAGAGATGTAATAGATATGGGATGGGAATTTGTGTCAGTGAGAAATACAATTTGCTGTTTGGATGTTAGGAAGAAGTAGCATGTAGAAGTAGATCAAGGTTGGACACAGAAATGAGAATTAGCCTAAGGTTTGATTATATCCTTTGTATTTGGAGGCTTTGCCTAATTTTGGGGTTAGTTGAAAGAGGAGAGGTGGAAACTAGGGCTCAGGAATTGTCATTTTCCAATCCATCTACCTCTGTAAGAACAGTTTAAAGTCAGTTGTAGATGGCCCTCTAGAAATACTGTGGTTGCTGGGGTACTTAAGAAGATAATACAAGATTATTCACCTAAGAAAGGGCAGCTTCCAAAGACATTACCTACCTGCTCTGACACCATTACACTTTAACATACAGTGACATTACACAAGGAAAGGTGCAGCTGAAAAGGTATGTTGAAAGACTGAGGTAGTGACTCAAATGCTTGTAGCAAAGTGAACTTTACTTGCAGTGCTCAAAGGCCATTTCCTGTTGTTTTTCCTAGTCTCCCTTCTTCGAATAATATAAGGACTGGGGTGTTTTATTGCGGTATGAATACTAGAAAAGCTATATTATAGGACTGAATCCCATTTTCTTGTGCTGATCATTTTCATAATGATATAACAGTCAGAATTTTTTATTGATGACTCCCATACTTTAAGGGTTAAAATTTAATATGTGGTTTAGCTTCAGGTCAGCTCAGATCAAAAATACTCTAACCTTAACAATTCCATCTCATTGTATACCCAAAACTGCATTAGTCTCAGTTTTCATTTGGTTGGCTTTAGAAAGAGCATCCAGCTGTAGAAACCATGCCAAAGCTGACACTAGAGCTCTGCACAATCTGGTGGCTTGCTGGATTCTGTGAAACTGTCCAACCCATGCCAGCATAGAAAATAGATGTTAAGTGATGATGATGATAATGAATGTCTGTCATTTGGTAGTGTATGATGTAAGGAAGATTTGCCTCTGTTTCTACCTGCTTAAGTGCCCTCATAACGACTTCTTTCAACATACATAATAGTTGCAATGTTTTGGCTGTTGAGCAAATATGATCAAAGATGCCTTGTTTTGTATGTCTGTAACTACATTGCCCAATGTGTCCTTCCATTTTGTAAAATTGGAATGTGATTTGAGAAAGTTTTAGCTGCTATTTCTAACAGGTCAAACAACCATTATTGACTCAAAACCTAATGTTTTATCTATAAATATTCCAAACCATTATATTATATATGCGTATTAGTTGAAACACAGTATATCGTTGATTGAAACCAGTCAGTTTTGATCAACATGCTATATGAAACTGGTCAAGTAATTATGTAAATTGACATTAGCTCTAATCAGATAGTGCTCTGATCAAAGACTTTTTCAATTCTGATATTCCAATCTTTACTTGAAGCATAACGTATCCAAAGCTAAATTATTTGATGTATCCCTCCCTCATTGGCTTAAAATCCAATAAAGTAATATGTATGTAGTAGCTGAAACCTAGTATAATTTATATATGTATCTTAACCCTTTAGCATTCAGATTACTCTGTCAAATGTAAATCTTTTTTATTCACATTGTTTTGAATTAATCATGCATTTATCTTGTGGCTTTGAGATTTCAGTGATGTAATTGTTTATTTTTAGAATGACACTATAGGATAGGTATGAGGGGCTGGATATTATGGCCAGTTTGAATATGAAATGTGTAGAATATAACAGCTGGATATGACCAGTTTAATGCTAAAGGGTTAAGTTAAAATATCAAGTGTTTTAAGTACATATACACAATTACCCATATTGTAGTTGTTGTTTAGGACCAGATCAGCTATAATCAAGCAGACTTATGAACCAGAACCTAGTCAAGATTTAATGTACCCAAAAACCTTACTATCCAATGTGCCCTTCTTTTGTAAGCCAGTAGGATGAGCTTTGAAAAACATCTGGCTGCTTTGCTCTTTCTAGCAAGTCAAGCAACTGTGTGGAAGTTCCTTTATTGGCTCAGTGTCATTGAATAATAGGTATTATGTCATATAAAGTGTGGTTTCATGCTATATGTTGTGTGATATATATTGAGTTATGTCATTTGTAGTGTGGTGTTATGTCACATGTGGTATTCTGACATATGTAATGTTATATTATTATATGTAAGATATATCAAATGTACTGTGATATTGTGTCATAATTGTGTTGTATAACATCATATGTGTATAGTAATAATTGTTACATTTATTACATTTCTTTGTACCATTTGTCATAGAATAAGAATTTCTTACAAAGTCTGCTTCATTTCTCAGTTATAATTTATTCACTTAATATTGCTAATTTCCTTGAGAAACACAATGAAAATTACAGTTTCATTTTCTATTTTTCTATATATTTCTGACATTATGTCCTATGTAAGAAAATATTACCAGTTGTGATTTATACAATGTGTTCCATAAGTCTGTAAGATTTTCAAATATAATTGTGTTTAAAATGCTGTCTTATTTGTGGGACACATTGTATTTCATTTTTTTTCTTTTTCTTTTCTTTCTCTTTTTGTTTCTTTCAGATCCCTATATTGAAAAAGCAAAGACAGTTTCAGATGCCTACATTGGAAAAGCTATGTTAACCCTGTTTCCAAAAAGTGATGCGCCAGACACTGATACTCCAGAAGAAAAAGTGAAAGAATCTTACCCGTTAGAAAATGATTTTATTGATGATGGTGAAGGAGAATTACAAGGCAATTTACCACCTCCTGATACAAAAGAATCTGGATCTTTGGGTGATGACAAGTTGAAAGAAACTAAATCACAAAAAACTGCTGAAGCAATGAAAGAAACAACTGAAAAAAGTCAAAAGGCAGCAGAAAAGGCTAAGAAGGCTGAAGAGGCCAGAATAGCAGCAGAAGAGGCTAAAAAAGCTGAAGAGGCCAGAATAGCAGCAGAAGAGGCTAAAAAAGCTGAAGAAGCCAGAATAGCAGCAGAAGAGGCTAAGAAAGCTGAAGAGGCCAGATTAGCAGCAGAAGAGGCTAAAAAAGCTGAAGAGGCCAGAATAGCAGCAGAAGAGGCTAAAAAAGCTGAAGAGGCTCGACAAGCAGAAGAAGCCAGAAAAACTGAGGAGGCTAAAAAAGCTGAAGAGGCTCAACAAGCAGAAGAAGCCAGGAAAGCTGAAGAGGCTAGACAGGAAGAAGAAGCTAGGAGAGCTGAAGAGGCTAGACGGGAAGAAGAGGCTACGAGAGCTGAGGAAGAGGCCAGAAGAGCTGCTGAAGAAGCTAGACGGGAGGAAGAGGCTAGGAGAGTTGAGGAAGAGGCTAGACTAGAAGAAGAAGCTAGGAGAGCTGAAGAGGCTAGGAGAGCTGAGGAAGAGGCCAGAAGAGCTGCTGAAGAAGCTAGACGGGAGGAAGAGGCTAGGAGAGCTGAGGAAGAGGCTAGACTAGAAGAAGAAGCTAGGAGAGCTGAAGAGGCTAGGAGAGCTGAGGAAGAGGCCAGAAGAGCTGCTGAAGAAGCTAGACGGGAGGAAGAGGCTAGGAGACAGGCAGAAGAGGAGGCTAGGCGGGAAGAAGAAGCTAGACAGGCAGAAGAGGCCAGGAGAGCTGAGGAAGCTAGAGAAGCAGCTGAGGAGGCTAGGAGAATTGCAGAGGAAGCCAGAGAAGCAGAAGAACTTCGAAGGGCAGAAGCTGAAAAAGCAGCTGAGGAGGCCCGTAGATCTGCTGAAGAAGCACAACGAGAAGCAGAAGAAGCAAGAAAGGCAGAGGAAGTGAGAATAGCTGCAGAAGAGGCCAGGAGGGAGGCAGAGGAAGCTAGGGAGGCTGAAAGACAAAAAGAAGCCAAAAGACTAAAAGAGACGGAAGAAGCCAGTGAAAAAATAGAAGAATCAAATAATTCAGCTAAATCAAAAAAAAAGTCCAAAAAAAATGAATCTTATAAAAAAAGTGACATAACCAATGAAGATGATCGCAAAATTCAAAAAGAACTGGATGCAGCTGATGAATTATTGGAAAAAGTGAGTCCTTAAATGAAAATAAATTTATAATTGTAATTTTTACCATCTTTTTTTTTTCAATCCTTTTATTGATATGTGTGTGTGTGTTGTGTGTGTACGTGTATGTATATGCTCACTCAGTCTTGAATCTTCCAATTTAAAAAAATATGCATTACATTGTTTTATTGCATATAAGTATTTCTTTCATACCCTTCTATAATTCTTAATGTGTTTAAAGTGTTTCACTTCAGAAAATAGTGGTTGTAAGGTTATGGCGCTAAATAATACAGACCATATCAAATAAGGTTATGAGTTTAAACCTTTACTATTACTACACTTTGTTATGTTTGGGCAAGATCTCACAATTCTGTTGCCTGGCAGACAATACACACATAGGTTTAATGGAACAAACAGGATAAATAGAACTTATTACATAAGTATATAAATATTGTTTATCATTTTCTATTATAAAGTTATAACCTAATTCAAGGGCTGGGAGTTTCATGCATAGCCCTTTTGCAATTTCCTTATGCAAACACAAAATGCTTGGCCCTTGAGTTACTTTGTAACTTCTGCTGATTAATAATTTCAACTAGCAATAACCACGCCTCGGATACACCTCATTGGCCATCGTACCGCATGATGAAAACTCACAGCTTATTTTGCTGGGTAAAATGGAATGTGTCAGCTGTCCACAGCCAGCAGATTAAGGTGACACTTGTTTACTGGTCATGCTTCAAGAACCTTGCGAAGAATTCTTGCAGTTCCAAGCAATGCTGATTTTTGTAAGTGTTCTTCCTTCACACTTGCACCAATCTTTTTCAGCCATGTTGGTAGTTGAGTGCTGATACTTCCAAGTACACCAATTGATATCATGTCTACTCTCCTCATTGACCACAACCTTCATATTTCCCTCTTCAAATTGTTATAGTTGTTTATTTTTTCTTCTTTCACATTGATCTTGTCACCATAGCATACTGTGTCAATTATCATGCATACATATATACACTCACATACACATATATGCACACACATGCATTACTTTGTTGCTGGCTGTTTTTCTTCCAACAACATACAACACAGACAAAATGTGTGGTAATGAATCCCATCCATGTTAACAGAAAAAAATAAAAGTAGATGGAAAACAATTTCTAAAAAGAAGGAAGCAGTTACTATATACATATAAGCATTGATTGATTTTATGATTATGATGGACCCTAAGGCGGTGAGCCAGCAGAATTGTTAGCACACCAGGCGAAATGCTGAGCAGTATTTCATCTGCTGCTACGTTCTGAGTTCAAATTCCACCGAGGTCGACTTTGCCTTTCATCCTTTCGGGGTAGATAAATTAAGCACCAGTCAAGTACTGGGGTCAATGTGATCAACTATCCCCCTCCCCTCAAATTCCAGGCTTTGTGCCTATAGTACAAAGGATGATTATGATGGACCCTCCATCGACTTTGGCAATAAACATTTTGTTGTTCAATCAACTGAACTACCCACTTGTTTAATGTGGAACTGATTCAGTATTTTACAGACACGTGTAGACTTAACATAATTCTTAGGTCAAATCAGTATGACAAAATATGTGACAAAGTTAGGACTTTGAATTACTAGTATGATCCAGCTAATGGGCTTTCACAGTTTATGTCAATAACAGATTCATTTATAAGGCTTTGGTTAGTCCAGTGTTATAGTAAAACACACATGACCAAGATGAAACCCAGTGTGACAAAACTTAAGAAATATACACACACACACACACACACACACACACACACACACACACACACACACACACACCACTGTCATCATTTTTACACAAGCTTCTCTATGCTGACATGAGTGGAAAAATCTTCACAGTTCAAGTCAGTTATTATTTGGAGTTATTGTCCTCCTAGTTGGGTATCACTTGTATGTCCTATCCTTTGGCATGGCTTCTATGGTGAGTGCCTTCCTATTGCAAACTACTTATTAATGCAATGTGCTAGGTGTATTTTGTCATGGCATCAACTACAGATAAGTTGTCTTGCCCTTGGCAGAACTAGTGTGTGCTCTCTATCAAATATTGTTGATAGTGAAAAGTTTTTTTTTTTTTATTATACTAAATCTACTATATTATTCTTCAACATGATTGTGGAAGAATAATATATTTTGTTAGAGAGGAGGAAGAGGTGGAGTAAGAGAGCAGATAGCCAGCTGATGCATTATGCTGTCACTGATGTGGTTTGTAGAAGTGAAAGATGAAGAGAGAGAGTGAAATGCTAAGGACATGAAGAGGGGAATCACATGGTTTAAAAATTTGTTGAAGAGGTAGCAAGAAAGAGAGAAATATAGGGTGTTAGACTCACTCACCATTCTTCTGTTGACAGAATTCACTGGGTTCTATCATAATACAGCACAAGAGATGGAATACCTTGTACACAATAAATGTAGAGAGTATTCCATAACATACGGCCTGTAGAGTCGACCAAGAAGAGTAGGAGCAATCACAAAAAAAGGCCAGAAAGGAGTTGCTGAGAAGTGGAGATGGGAGTATAAGTGTGGAGATGGGAGTGTAAGTGTGGAGAGTATTCAATAGTCTAGGGCACATACATTTGCTCAGGTGACTGGATAAGGAGGGTTAAGGACGCCAAGTGAAGTAGGAGAAAAGCTGGACAAGGTACAAAGTGCCTCAGTCTCTAAACACTACTCTTGTGTTATGGTATAGTTTATGTATGTAGTTTTATATATATATATATATATATGGCATAGGTGTGGCTGTGTGGTAAGAAGCTTGGTTCCCAACCATATCATTCTGGGTTCAGTCCCAATAATGCATGGCACTTTGGACAAGTGTCTTCTACTATAGCCTTGCGCCAACCAAAGCCCTTGAGTGGATTTGGTAGATCGAAACTGAAAGAAGCCCATCATATATGTATGTATGTATGTAGATATTTTTGTGTTTGTCCTCCTGCCATTGTTTGACAACCAATGCTGGTGTGTTTATGTCCTTGTAACTTAGTTCAGCAAAAGAGTTTAATAGAATAAGTACTAGGCTTACAAAGAATAAGTCCTGGGGTCAATTTTCTTTACTAAAATTCCTTTAAGGTGGTGCTCCAGCATGGCTGCAGTCAAATGACTGAAACAAGTAAAGGAATATATATATGGCAAATGAAAGTTGGAAGATGGAATATACGAGAATTTATTATCAATCATGACAATTGTTTCAACACATCTAGCATCAATTCCTCATTTTATTATTCATTATATATATATATATAGTTGAAATTTATAGAAAAATAAAAAATGAAGACAGGTATATGAACAACAAGCAAGTGTATTCCTCATATCCACCTTTTACCTTGAAGGTACACCCTGACACTTCATAACCCCCATCATTTCTCCCTTTTCAGCAAGACGCCTACCAGATCCTGTCTCATATTTTAGTCTCTCAGCACATGGCACAGAGCCGTCAGTTCTGCACCCCTCCCCCACTTAGTCTTAGGCTGGTGGATTTCCAAGATCTAGCCCCACCACAGATCATCACATATTCTCCTCCATGTTTAAGAGTTGGAAGAAGGCAGACTGGGTCAAATGCTTCTTTTGGCTGTCTCCACATGTATACTTGGCTGGTGGTCAGAAATAAGGTAATGGATGACTAGTCCGAGAAAATAACATTCTCCCACTGCTCTAGGGACCAATTCTGTAAGTTTTTACTCCACTCTAAACACTTTGCAACATTTGTTTTTGAAAGTGGTGGTTTTCTGATTGCAGCCCTCCCATGAAATTTGGCTTTGTGCAGCTCTCGGTGAACAGTTTTTGTAGAAACTGGGTTCTTGAGGTGGTCATTAAGCTCTGCAGTAATTTTGGGAGCTGTACTTTTGTGATCCTTTCTAACAATTCGCTTAAGAGCCCAATGGTCCCTATCTGAAAGTTTTGGTTTTGTTTCGAGGAGGAGGTTTTTTTCCACTTTCCCAAAGACTGTCATTTTTTCAAGACAGTACTTCTTGATACACCAAACATTTCGGCTGTTTTTGTTATGCTAGCGGCTGCCATACGAGCACCAACAATTTGACCACTTTGAAAGTCCGATAGATCTGTCATTTTAATGAATTTTAATTACCTTTTCTGATGATATCTGAAAAGAAACAGCAATTTTAAGCAAAACATATTAAGCAACACTAATAATAAATTTTAAAAAAACATAAAAATAAACAAGCTTTTGACGGTTTTATAGATATTTCAAAATTATGATGCTATGATGCCAGGTGTTTCCATTATTTTGTCCAACCCCTGCATATATATATATATATATATATATATATATATATATATATATATATATATATATATATATATATATATGCAGGGGTTGGACAAAATAATGGAAACACCTGGCATCATATATATACACACACACACACACACATATATATATACACACACACACACACATGTTTATATTGTATGTAGATGTCAGATTGATTGAGTCATTAGAGTGTAGGATAGATTGCTTTGTAGTAACCATTCTGTAACTGACACTAAGGTTGACTTTGCCTTTTGTCCCTTTCCAGTGGATAAATAATATACCAGTCTTGAAATGGGGTTGGTTCTTCTATCTCTCTCTCTCTGTCTCTCTGTCTCTCTGTCTGTCTAACTTTCTCCAGGAAGAAATTGGCTGTGGTCACACCTAGAGAGGGATGGGATCCACCAGACCTAAAAGTACTCAAGACATACTGCATATAACAATAACACTCTTATTGTTCAATGTAAGATTTGAGAAACCAAAGCAAGTCATATATATTTGTGTGTGTGTGTGATTTTATATATATATATATATGTATCTGAGTTTGTATATGATTTTGTGTGTGTGTGTGTAAAATCAATACTGATATAGGGTGAAATTAATAATTAACAACTAATAATTTCACCAAGTAGTTCGGTATGTTAAAAGAACCATTATCGGTAAACTTATACAAAAATTTCATAATTATAAGCATAATTATAATTAGGGTTCAGCAAAATTGCTTCACCATATACCGAAATTTAGAAATAGTTAAATACTATTCCACTACCATAATATATCTCCCAGACAGCAATACTCCCAACTCACGCAGGCAAAGAGAAAAAATGGATATTAGCTGTTCAATGGCGCTTGGTCGAATACATATCTTAATTATTAGCACTCTCAGATTTATAATTGAAATACTATACTGAAGAAGGAAATAAGTGAGTAATGTGTCTTGCAACTCTTTAATCCAGAAATGCGTATATAGTTAATCAAAGCCGGGTGGGTTCGTTATTTTTTCTCTTTGCCTGCATGAGTTGGGAGTATTACTGTCTGGGAGATATATTATGGTAGCGGAATAGTATTTAACTGCTATTTCTAAATTTCAGTATGTGGTGAAGCAATTTTGCTGAACCCTAATTATAATTATGCTTATAATTATAAAATTTTTGTATATATATATATATGGCTTGTGCGGGTGGCACATAAAAGACACCATTTCGAGCGTGGCCGTTGCCAGTATCGCCTGACTGGCCTTCGTGCGGGTGACATGTAAAAGCACCTACTACACTCTCTGAGTGGTTGGCGTTAGGAAGGGCATCCAGCTGTAGAAACTCTGCCAAATTTAGATTGGAGCCTGGTGTTGCCATCCGGTTTCACCAGTCCTCAGTCAAATCGTCCAACCCATGCTAGCATGGAAAGCAGACGTTAAACGATGATGATGATATATATATATATATGTGTATATATGTGTGTATATGTATTATATTGGTTAAGTCAGTCTCTTACTACTCTGTGTTTCACCTGTGAGTGCCCAGGGTCCTCAAGCAAGTTCTGAAGACCATGTGCACCTACAGATGCAACTCAGAATAGCAAGATATAACTTGATAAAAATTAAATATATCATTAATCTCTACTATAATTTTGTTACACTTTTTTCTGACAGTCAGTACTAAATGTGTGTGTGTGTCTATATATATATATATATATATATATATATATATATATATACGTGCACACACACATATTAAAACTTCTAATGATAAGCAGTATAAATTATAGCCTTTGTTATGGGATTCATAATCTAAGATATGCAGACAATCATAAACAAATGTGTTTTTTTTTTAATCCTTCACGGAAAGAAAAGCAGGAATCAGCCTGACCAATTTTTATGCTAATTGCATTCTTCATTAAAGACCACATACTCATTTCATCTGTCTATGAAAAGGTATATAGTTGTTACCTTTATATGGTTTTTATATAATATGACTTTGGTAAATTGCTGAATCCAGTTTGCATAATGAATTTTTTTAGTAACATAGTTAATTGATTAATCATCTACTAAGCAGCATATATTGTCATAAAGCTGAAATGTATAGAAAGTTATATCCAATGATAACCAATACAAATTTCAGTCATTGATTTGATGTATGAGCTACTAAACATGGATAAATGTAAATAAGTGTATTTACTTTTCTGTGGACAGAAAAAGTGGGGTTTGCTCAAATTAGTGTCATCATGCATATGTATATATATTGTATAATAATAAGTTCTTCTACACATTCAAGATCCTACACATTGAAGTTATATCCTTTATGTCATCTGCATAGTTCACAAATATTAATGACAAAATACACACCTTGAGCAGGCACATTTCTAGCCTACCATATCAGAGAAACATTTTATAAAATGTTACCAATCAAATGAACCCAGCAACTGATAAGCGAACAACAGTTGCCCTTACAAGCAAGTTTAACCTCTCCACACTACAAAAGAAAAGGCAAGAACCAACACATCTTGCTGCCACCATTGTCATTGCAAGCACTGCCATCAGAACACAAGTCATTGCTCTAGCAATTCTGCCAATCCACTGCCCTGAACTGGTAATTTATTTATCAATTCTGACTAGATGAAAAGCAAAGTTGACCTTGATGAATTTTGAACACAAGACACAGAGCCAGAACCGATACCACCAGTTCTATTCTGTCTAATGGACTAACGACTCAGCCTATTCACTGTCTTTGTTAATTTATAAAAAAAAAGCAAAACACTTGAAACACCAAAAACACCACTTTGAAATATCCTGGGTCCTTTGAAATTTTCTTCCATCTTTTTATACTGTATTGATATTACTGGAGTATCCTGGGCTTTTATCACACTATGACAGTATTAAGTAGTTCAAGACATTTTTTTTCCTGATAGAGGATGCCAGTCTTACACAAGCTTTTCATTTTATTTTTGTTTTATTCATTGGAGGTTTTGAGTTTGTCTTTGCAAACTAATGGAACACTCCTCAGTTAAGCAGTGCTCTCACCATTCACATCAGTAACAAGTATGTACTTCTCTTTAGTAAATAGATTTACAGATGAACAAGGTAGACTTAGCATTGTTTTGCCGAAGCCTGGATATAAAACATCAATCCATCATTCCATAAGCTAAAATACTAAAATCTCAACCAGTGAAGATTCTACTATATATCTACTGTGAAATTATAAAATATGTTTCCATTTATTTCTAAAATTGTTCAGCCCTTGCCTATTTCTAATCAGTTGTTTGAGAAAGGACCTCTCACTCACAATGTCTTCTTTATATTCTGGTGAGGAAGTCTGCGGTAGATTTTTGTCATTCCTTTTCTTGCAATATTAAAAGGTCTATAGGTCAGTGAGAAAACCAGCTGAATTGGTTATATTAGTGATAATAATGATTTTGATGATTTCAAACTTTGGCACAGGTAACTAATCTGTAGAGGAAGAGATACAATCAACAGAATTGATTAGTAATACTTATTTTATTAATCCTCAGAGAAATAAAAAGACAGTCAGACTCAAGATTTGCATTCAGAACTTAAAGAAATACAACTAAGTACCACAGGCCATTTTTTGTTTGCCATTCCACTGCCTTTAATTCTAATAATAATGGTAATAATGATTATAATAAATCAGCTACAAGAAAGACTGCAAGGAAGTAAAGTTATCACACAGATTTCATTTCCACTGTATGTATACCTGTGTTTAGGGAGAATGAGTGTGTGTGTGTAATCCCTGTTTTTCTCCAAATGATTTCCAACAGAAACCATCCAATTTCTTTACTGCTGATCAATTACAATCATAATAACTTTATGAAGCAATATACTCCAAATGCATATATATATATATATATATATATATATATATATATATATATATATATATACATACATACATACATATATACACACACACACATACATACTGAATGACAGATACACATGCACTGTTAATGTATCCATGTTTTTGTGAATGTTATGATGTCCACTCATGAACATACCAATGGATTGAAGAAAGAGAGCAGTATTCTTAATTACATCTTAACTTTAACAAGACATTTTAAACAAAATTCTACTAAGCTTTTGTTCATTTTAATTTCAATGTATTCTAATTTTAAAAAATAATAAACAAAGGCATTTTTTCTTAGTTTTTTTAATTTTGAATTTACTGATATTGTTTTACTAAAATTTGCTTTAATACGATTCCCTTTAATAAAATTCCCTTAAAAAATAACAAGAAGATTACCATTTTCATGACATTAACAAAAAAAAAAAAAAAAAATCAGCCATTGACAATTTCATTAAATCATGCCTTGAAATTTAAAAAAAGTATATAATTTAATATAAATCAAGAAATCCTGTCCAAAATAAAATATATAACATTTTAAGCATGTTGATTTTATATATTTTTTATTTCAATAAAAAATAATAATTCATTGTAACCAAACAATTTAGAAATAAGACCAAATAAAAAAAAGTTTAAACATTCACTTGATGCCAGAGTTTATAATTTTTCTTTTGATGCCTATCTTCTATTTTTGAAGGGATTTGCTAAGGAATCTTTGAATGCTTTTAACAAAATTCTTGAAAAGTCCATTAAGAGTCCTCGGGCTACATACGGTCGCTCTGGTGCTTTGCTTAAGTTAGCTGAATTACAGTCCAGCAACACTCTTCTTCAGCAAGGCATTCAGGTTTTAGAAGTACTTCTAAGTAATCCCGACACTCCTGATGCTTTGTTATTGAAAAGTGGTTTGATATTGGCTGACAAGCAACGTTTCAGAGGTAAGAATTCATTTACAGGCATGATACTTTCTTTAAAAAAAAAAAAAAAAAACTAAGATTTCAAGAACTGATGTATTGCACTTTTTAAACATATATGTAAGTATGTGTGCATATATATATATATATATATATATTTGTGTATGTGAGTGTGTATGTATGTGTATTATGTATATATGTATTTGCATTTGTTTACATTGTCCTTTTTTTCCATGCCAGCATGGGATAGATGAATATATATATATATATATATATATACATAGAATATATATATATATATATATATATATATATATATATATATATGTATGTGTATATGTATATATATATATATATATATATATATATATATATATATATATGTATATATATATATATATATATATATATATATATATATATATATATATATATATATATACATAGAATATATATATATATATATATATATATATATATATATACATAGAATATATATATATATATATATATATATATATATATATACATAGAATATATATATATATATATATATATATATTCTATGTATATATATATATATATATATATATATATATATATATATAATATTACTTTGTTGTACTGCTGGATAGCCATCCTTTATCTATTTTTCAAATGAGAAATTTTTAATTCCACTTATGTTCAAAAGTCAGTGTTAGCAGACAATTTGCTGACAAGGAATGTCAACAAACATCACCATTAGTAGCTCAGTGTTTTTTCATGCATAGCACAGAATGTAAACAGGTATACACTCACACATATAGATATATATACTTATGTCCACGTGTATGTATCTATATATATATATATATATATATATATATATATATATGTGTGTGTGTGTGTGTGTGTGCGCACACACTCACAATGGAATTCCAACTTTTCACTCACAATTCATTGGTTGGTTGAGGGCTACAATAGAAGATACTTACCTAAGATGGATCTGAAACTGAAACCACAAATCTCTCAAAATCAGCAAATGTGCACATACACACACATAAATATATCACCTATATTGATCAGACTGTTGGATGTTGTGATTATACATTGCTAGTTGCACTGCATATGCAAATATCTCTTGATTGTGCCCTTCTTTTCCATCATGTTCCAAATCTTTTAACTAAATCCTCTTCCCATTATTGTGGAGGCCTTCCAACTGGCCTTTTCCAATCCTTTGAATACCACTTGGTAACTGCATGGGTCCACCTGTTGTCTGTGAACTTTACAGCATGTCCATCCTCGTAGAAATTTTCTTTTGCTATCCTGAAATCACATCATTCACTCTGCTCTATTCTCAAATTACCATATTTCAATATCATTTCTTGTAATGATATTCCTAATATAAATCTTTCCATGGCCTTTTGCATTGTACCCAATCAGTGTTTTTTTCTCTTCATAGTAGCTCAGAAGAGCACAGGTAGGGCAGTGCCATTGAAGAGACTGGCATGTTGACTCTTGTCCAGCTTTGTTTTGAGCACATCTTTTACCAAGGTAAATGCTTTCCATCCAGTCTTTATTGCCCACAAAATTTCAGTGTCCATGTTTCAGTGTATATTCACTGTGTGCTCCAAGTAGACTTACTCCTTTACTTCCTTGATTTCATTGCTTCCAACCTTCATTTGGCCTTGTGCTACATCTCCAGACTGCGTGTATTTCTTCATGTGATTCATTTTAAGGCCTACTGTGGAACTATGGGCATCCAGCTCTGTTAGCCTTGCCTACAGCTGATCTGTGCTTTTAGCAATGAGTAAGATATCATCTGTGAATCAAAGGTGTGTTAGTACTTCACTGTTGATGTTCACACCACCTGTCCATCAATGTCTGACAACCATTTCTAGACATACAATGAAGAGCTTTCGAGAAATGGTATCTCTTTGCTTGATGTCTTTCTCAATTGGAATCTCTTCCACGTGGTGTTAGCCAAGATATATTGATGATGCATTCAGAGATTTCAGTACTGCATTCATCCCGATGCTACCAAAGGTCTTTTCATAGTTGACGAAAGTGATGTACGGAGGTAGCTTGTATTCTTTTACTTGTTCTATGAGCTGTTAGAGTGAATATGTCATACATCATGGTGTAGTTCCTATGAAAAACTATTTGCTCCTTCAGCTGCTGATTATCAGGATGTTTCAATAATCTCATGACTATGACCTTCTAAACAGTTAGTAGAAGCATGTAGAGTGATAGTTTCTTGAATCTTCCTTACCTTCTTATAAAGCAAGATTGTGTGTATAAATATAAATGCACACACACACACACACACACGCATATATAGCAACATTATTTTAATGTCCATTCTTCTGCGCTTGCATGGGTCAGATGGAATTTGTTGATCCAGATTTTCTACATCCGGATGCTTTTCTTGTCACCAAGCCTCACCTGTTTCCAAGCAAAGTATTATTTCCCCATGGCCAGACATGTTTTTCACAGAAGATTGAAAATGAATAACCTCACTTGTATGATGATGATGCTCATTTACAACCATCCCGTGATGTCTAGACAAGAATACACACGCACATGCACACACACACACACACACACGCGTGCTCATTGTTTTATATACATACCATCATCATCATCATCATCATCATCGTTTAATGTCCGCTTTCCATGCTAGCATGGGTTGGAAGATTTGACTGAGGACTGGTGAACCAGATGGCTACACCAGGCTCCAATCTGATTTTTTTTCCTGCCAAATCAGATTGGAGCCTGGTGTTGCCATCTGGTTCACCAGTCCTCAGTCAAATCATCCAACCCATGCTAGCATGGAAAGCGGATGTTAAACGATGATGATGATGATGGTATGTATATAAAACAATGAGCACAAAAAGAAGTCAACTTAAGAGGGTTAAGATGTAACAAATGTATTTAATGCTTAAAAAAATAGAAAGGGTATGCACACACACACACACACACCTCTGTGTGTGTATGTATATATATACACATGGCTGTTTGTTGATAACTTTTTCTGCCTTGTAAGAGTAATAGTGCCCAATTGTTCTTCTGTTTTAACGGTGATATTGCATTTGGAAATACCACTTTCTTGTCTGTATCATACGATACACATTCGGTGCTTCTAAAAAGCAAATATAAGTTTGTTTATATACACGCGTGGTTGTTACACACACACACACACACACACACACACAATTTTTATTCTTACTTGTACTATTTGAAAAGGTAGATGAGATTACCAGGTTATATCATAAAATATTTAGCTTCATCATATATAGTACAATCTGAATTTAATATCTCACCAAGACCAATTCTGAGGTTGATAAAATAACAGCCAATGATATGTATCAATTCTATCAAGTACATTCCTCCATTAAAAATCTAAATTATTACTTCAGGTGAATATTTACCATACACATACATCACATACATGTAATTATCATATATATGTATGTGTGTATGCATGTGGTTTGGGAGATGGAATTGATTATCTTAATGAAATCACTGCATTAATTTTTCTTTCTCTAATTGGCTATTACCCTGCAAATATTGAATGTTAATTAAATTAAAGTTTTGCAATAATATAACAATATCATAGTTCTCTTACATAGTTACTGTATCTAGATCCCCAAATTGATAACAGATAATTAAAAATGTAATCAATATTATAGAATTTTCCAGAAATCAAAGATGACCAAATATGCTATAGGTCCTACTATATACATTCATACATATATATATGTATGTGCATATTTATATGTATATATACTTTTATGTGTACACCCACACAAACACACTATATATATATATCATCATCATCATCATCGTTTAACATCTGATTTCCATGCTAGCATGGGTTGGACGATTTGACTGAGGACTGATGAGCTGGATGGCTGCACCAGGCTCCAATCTGATCTGGCAGAATTTCTACTGCTGGATGCCCTTCCTAACGCCAACCACTCCGAGAGTGTAATGGGTACTTTTACTCAAAATGATGTTTTTTACGTGCCACCTGCACAGGAGCCAATCCAGTGGCACTGGCAACAACCTCGCTTGAATGATTTTCTAATGTGCCACCGGCACAAGTGCCAGAAAGGCAACGCTGGTAATGATCACGCTCAAATGGTGCTATTTACATGCCGCTAGCACGGAAGCCAGACAGCTGCTCTGGCAATGATCATGCTCAAACGGTGCTGTTAGTGCTCCACTGGCACAGGTGTCGGTCATCAAATATGGTTCAATTACGATTTCAATTTCACTTGCCCCAACAGGTCTTCGCAAGCAGAATTTAGTGTCCAATGAAGGAGAGGTTGGCATGGGTGCCAGTCGTCGAATTTGGTTCGATTTCGATTCCAATTCACTTACCTCAACAGGTCTTTGCAATAGAGTTTAGTGTCCAATGAAGTAAAGATACAAATAAGTGAGTTGGCTACATTTCTGGTAGAGGCCACAGACTATGCTCTTTGGATAACACCGGTGGCCTGGAGAGGGGAGCCTGGTATGCATGGGTGATCGCTGGTCTTCCACAAACAACCTTGCACAGACTTGTACCTTGGAGGGAAACAAGTGCAATCCTATGGTCATTTATGACCGAAGGCAATTTTTACCCTTTTTACTCATGGAAGGATAGGGACCCAATGCTACCAGCAGATTTAGAAATGAAAGAGCCTAATTTATAAAGGAAATACTGATATCCTGTGTCTGGTCTCTTGGAGAAAGCACGTAGATAGTTGACTAAACAACTGAGTACAATTGGTAGTCAACCAAATGATTGTATGGAATAATTAGTTAAACAACTTTGAATTGCTGCAAGTATTTTGTTTTGTTTTGTGGCAAAAACAGTTTATTCTGCATTACACAACAGTCTTGAATATGGAGTGCGTTTTCAGGGATTGATGGGGGTGGGTGAGGGTAACTCTGTAGAAAATTAAATAAGTTGAAAGTGCCTAAGCAGACAGGGCACCTTGACTACCAAGCTCTGAGAAGCAGAAGCCACTGTAACAATAGAAAATGCTAAGAGAGAGAGAGAGAGGAGATAGCATATTAATTGCAATAGACTACTATACTATCCAAGGAAAGAGATTCATCTGTCATCTATGAAATTGGAAATAAATATCTGTTAGTTCTCAAGAACATTTTAAAGCTTAATTCCATGGTATTGCCTTGGAGAGCTGACATCTTTTTACATCTTGGTGAACTGAAACATTTGAGAAGCTTTAAGTATTTTGACTATAGAGGCAGGCTGTATATCAGTGACTAGATATTTATCTGGCCATCTATAGACCTTATCCAACAACTCAAAAAATTAAAAAGATTTTTTTTAAACATTTCAAATTGTAAAACAGTTACACAATACACACACATATATATATATATATATATATTATATATTTGTGGGTATATATATATTTGATTATATTTATTTATTTTCTTTTAGTTAACAATTAACTCCGACAAAACAAATTGGTTAATAGATACCAGTGTAGCAAAGATCACAAAATGACTGTGGTGTAACTCCTGTTTATGAGGTAGAAACTCCCTGTTAATTTGGGGTATTTTGAGTAAATATAAAATTTAATAAATGGAGTAATATGCATATGTTAAATGAATTTTTTCATTTCCGACATATGTTTCAAAGATTACAAATGGTTCCTTCCAATGGAATGAGTGATGTTGATAAAGATGTAATCTTCTCTTCAGGGAAATTCATAAGAGCCAACTTAACTGTAAGACATTTTAACTGAATGTGACAACTGCGGGTAGAGAAGATTGCTACATATCTTATTTGAAATACATTATTTCCAGCCTTCCATGGAAAACATATATCTGGCTTTAGGAAATATTACACCTTGCATGGTAACAAGTGAAGGTTGGCAATAGGAAGGGCAGCCAACCATAGAAATTTTGCCTTAACAAATTCCATCTGACCTATGAAACAATGGAAAAGTGGATACTAAATGATAATAACAATCATTTGGATGTTAATTTTTCATATTCCTCCGTTGACCTCAGTGTCAAATCTTGATGCCAGATCCTTTGTTATTGCTAACCTGTATTGGACTAAAATCCTATCCAGGAGGAGATTTATCTCATTTTCTGAATGTCATAAACCCAGAGTTAAGCACCATCTTAGTTATCCTTTACATGCATTGTAATATCTCTTAATTCATATTTTTAAGGGGTTATGGTATTTTTAAGTGGTTCAATGAACACAAGATAAAGTCATTGAAGTACTTTAGTTTTGTTCTCTACATTCTGTGTTCAAATGCAGTTAGCATTCATTCGTCTTTCATTATTCTATGTGAAGAAAGAGTAAGAAGCAATAAATCTTTTGACAAAAGCTATTGTCTACAAGATGTGGCTTGGTGACAATTTAAAGCATGAATTATTTATTTACCCATTGTGTAGTGATTTCAAAATGCACTTTTTAATGTATGAATTAGATTCAACTATATCATTTGTACAGCATCCAACCATTGAAAATCTGCCTCAACAAATTCTCTGACCCATGCAGTCATAGAAAAGTGGCTTTTAAAATGGTGATACATTGAATGTGACAACATAAGCAATTAGAAATAAAATGAAACAGGTAGTGGAAATACAATTTTATTGAATGTGCATGTATTTGTGTTTATATATATATATATATATATATATATATATATACACACACATATTATACATGTGTGTGTGTGTGTGTGTGTGTGTATATATATATATATATATATACACACACACATACACTCACACACACTTATTGGTACAGGGATAACTATCTAATTAAGAAGTTCACTTTGCAAATGCATGGTTCCAGGTTCAATGTTACAGAGTGGTATGACCATGAGCAAGTTTTTCTCTTTTCTTGTTGATACTAGTCTCAAATTGACCAATGCCTTATAAATGAAATTTGATAAAAGGAGATTGCAGATGCCCATTGTGTGTGTGTGTGCGCATATATATATAGAAATTATTCTTGAATTTATTTTAATTAAGCAAATGTTTTTGAAAGCTCTTAACTGTACATTAAAGTATTATTGTTGGAACAAATCTGCTATCAAGAAATGTCTTGGGCACAAAGTGTTTGTTTTTATTTCATATCTGTTAGCTATTGTTTCATGTTGATGTAGGCTGGACCAATCGAGCTCTCAAATCCTTGACCTTCCTGAATTTACGTTTCCCAAATAATATTGATGTGATAAACGATCTTGGAATCACCAACTTGATATTAGGTCGCAATGAGGATGCTAAAAAATTATTTAAACAGGTTAGTAACAGCTTTTTATTTTCGCATCCTTTCCATTTTTTTTTTTTTAATTTTGCATATTATTTTTACTCAACCTGCATGAAAAGAAGCAGAGAATACATTGAAGAAATTACAATTGCTCATTCAGTTGACAGGGAAATTTGCCAGTTTCTGTTTTAATGTGTGTGGAGGAAGAGAAAGTAACAATCAACTGGATAAATATATACAAGATTTATATAGTAATAAAAATAAAACAAGTGGGTATTTTAGGGCATTACTACACATGTTTGTATAGCATGTTTATTAAGAACACAAGTACATTATATAACTTAAATGGTAATGTTATGCAACATTAACATTACACAAGTTTGTGTTTTCATAAAACACTACTTCCTGAGGCAATACACCTCAGAATATTTTTTTGGTGATATGCCGCCAAATATATAGCTGCGAGGTGCAGATGTGGCTGTGTGGTAAGAAGCTTGCTTCCCATCCACAATTCCAGGCTCAGTCCCACTGTATGGCACCTTAGGCAAGTGTCTTCTACTATAACCTTGGGCCAACCAAAACCTTGTGAATGGATTTGACAGAAGAAAACTGAAAGAAGTCCATCGTATATATGTGTGCATGTGTTTGTCCAGCCCCACTGCTTGACAACTAGTGTTGGTGTGTTTACTTCCTAATAATTTAGTGGTTCTGCAAAAGAGACCAATAGCATGAGAATCAAGCTTAAAAAATAAATACTGGGACTGATTCATTCAGCTAAAATTCTTCAAGTCCATGCATGGCCAGCATGACCACAGTCTAATGACTGAAACAAGTAAAAAATAAAAGATATATAAATCATATATTATTCCAGGGAATGATGAGTTCAAAGAAACGGTGTTCAGCTGGACTAAAGGGCTTAAGGACAAATCTGAGACTGAATAAACATTTAATCCATGGTCATTAGTCCCTTAAAACACGTTTTTGTTTTTTTTTGCCTGAGGTTCTTTGGAACTCTTAGAAGAGCCATAGACAAAACAAAATATATTTCAATAGACCTATGATTAAGGATTAAATGTGAATATTATGTATTATATATATCCAGCTGATTGTTATTCTCTTTGGTTAAGCAAGCACTATAAACTGGTAAAACTACCTACAACTTCCTGTAATATTAAATGGATGAGACCATATAATTGACTGGACAATGGGTAGCAAATAAACAGAAATGTAAAATCAACTAGCATCACAATACATGCAGATTTAAGCCATGACTTAACTGAAGAGGTATGGGAGAGGTAAATGAGGGATGAACTGACTGGGTACCAGGGAAACTCCAGAATAAGTCAACTTAATCAGTCAAAATAAAATATATCCTACCAGGGTACTGAGAACTTTTTTCTCTCATTTGTTAGCAGAATAAACATATATCAACACACATACTCACATAATGTGTGGGGTGGGAGTATATCTCTACATGTCACCAATTGCTGCAGTCCCTTGTTACTTTAGTGACATTCAGCATCTTGAGATCAGTTTACACCTCTTTGTTCCATATTTTTCTTATTTTTTTTTTCTTTTCTACAAGCACTATCTGCCATCCATTAAAAATGCTTGGCTCATAATTTTATACAGCTGGCTTTATCCCAACACATCAAATGCTCATACTAATGCAGTTTTCTCTCTTGTTAACTACATTTGATTCCTCCTGAACATAGCTTTTTTCTCAAGTTATTTGTACTGCATTTTTCATGCACACTGACTTTACATAGCTAGGGAAGCATGCTCACCTCATTTCTTTCTAGCCTAAGCAATTCCTCAGATCCAGGCCTATGCTTGTTATTTTCTTCAGCTCACTTGTAGATTACATTATGATCTTGCTGCATGTTTGCAGCATCACCAGAATTCTTTATTACTGTAAATACTTTTATATCATTGGCATGACTTGTGAGAATGACTGTTTGTACAAATAAGGGTTTATCTAATACAACCACAACATACAGCAATGGTCCTCATCCCCAAGACCAGTCTCTATGGGACTCTATTCAAAACTGGTGTGTTCCTTTGAGAGAGAGCACTGTTGGCTGTGACCCTCTGACTTTTATCCCTTAAAAAAGTCATGCAGCCATTCTTCAAATCTCCAGATTATACTGAGATCAAGCAGTTTGTGACACACTCTCCCAAAAAGTCATGATTTATAACATCCATGGTTAAATGGTTGAGTGGCTATTTCAGCACCTCATCATAATGCTGCAAGAGTTGCACAAGGTAGCATTTTCTTGGAAAAAGCCATGATGAGGGTAAGTCAGCAAATCATTTTCTTGTGAGAACATGATTAATTTTCTTCTGACAATTCATTCTATATACTGCAGATATGTGAAGACAGAGACACAGGCCTGAAATTTTTAGCATGTGC
The DNA here is from genome assembly GCF_046866305.1 of Octopus bimaculoides. NCBI lineage: Eukaryota > Metazoa > Mollusca > Cephalopoda > Octopoda > Octopodidae > Octopus > Octopus bimaculoides. Next base: position 24,864,507 of record NC_142930.1, on the reverse strand, counting down.
TCTACTTCCACTTATGATAATATATATAATTATCTCCCCTCCATTCTAATTTTTTTTCAATTCCTGTGAGACTGATCTCCCTTGACCTATATCACTATAAATCCCATGTGAGATCCATACTAACCAATCAAAAGAGTAAGTTCTATCTGCCATCTTGTTACGTCATTTGCTATTGCATCATTTCTATTCAAAATGGCTGCCTGATGAAAAGCTTCAACTCATATAGAAATTTCTAGTTTCAACTAATCTGTTTCCAAAGTAAAACTGCAAAATGACCTGCATGCAATATACAAACAGGCTGATGAAAATAACATGCAGTTCAATGCTGATAAGTTTCAAGCACTTCTCTATCAGTCCACAAACAAGACTACAATCGGAATACATAGGACCAGGGGGCAGTGCAATCCCAGAGTTAGAATCAATGCATGACCTGGGAATCCACATGAGTAGTGATGCAACATTCCATGTGCATATTGCCAGGATGGCAACACTGTGAAGGTGTGTAGTTGGATGTATCCCTAGATCATTCAGAACCAGAAGTAAGGATGCCTTTCTATTCCTATTGAGGACATTTGTCCTCAGTCATCTGGATTACTGCTCCCAACTGTGTTTGCCACAGAGTACCAAATTGGTGGCAGAACTTGAGGCAATCCAAAGAAGACTGACTCAGTGAAACAGATGAACTACTGGAAGAGGCTACAAGAACTGAAACTTTACTCCCTGGAGAGAAGGCGAGAAAGGTATGCAGTAATATACACATGGAAGATCCTGAAAGGTCTAGCTCCCAACTTTGGAATTGAAAGCTATACCAACCACTGAATTGGATGGCACTGCATAATACTAAAGATACTGTCTTCTTAATCACATATAAGGACTAAATATTGCAACAGCTTAGATTTCAGGGGAACACAATTGTTTAACATCCTGCCAAGGAACCCAAGAGATCTGCAAAGTGTAGATGTGGAAATGTTCAAAAAGCATCTTGACAAATTTCTATCTGAAATCCCAGATGAGCCCACATCAAAGCAGGAAGCACAAAGAAGAGCAGCTTCATACAACTCACATCTTCACCAAAAACAGTACCGAAAGGAGACTCAAAAACACTGAGTGGTAGTGCTCCAGCATGGCTCCAACCTCTGGCTGAAACCAGTAAAAGAATGATGATGAAATATATATATCACAAAAAATCTGTTCTGCTCTGGCCCTTTCTCTTATACTTTTACCATTCATGTCCAATCCTTTGAGATTCATAGTCTTACAAGCTGCATGACAAACTCATTAGTGTTGGTGGCACAAAAATGCACCCAGTACATGGTGTAAAATGGTTGCATTAGGAAGGGCATCCAGCTGTAGAAACCATGCCTGTGCGACATTGGAACATGGTATAGTCCTTTCATTTCTTGGTTCCTGTTAAATCATCTAACCCATGCCAGCATGGAACCTGGACATTGAATGGGATTGGTGGTGTTATGTTAATATCTGTGTGGGTGTTTTATCATTGTTATCATCGTCATCATCATTGTTTATAATGTCCATGTTTCATGGTGGTATGAGTTGTATCATTTGACATGGGCCAATGAGCCAGGAACTGTGACAAGGTCTGCTCCTGCTTTTGCATGGTTTCTGCAACTTGGTGTCCTTCCTAACACAACTATTTTATAGAGTGTACTGTGTGCTTTTTACATGGTACCATCACTAGTGAAGTCACCTAGTAACTTGTAAGACAAAGCACCTCTACTGAGTGGCTATGTAGTATTGAGGGAAGTGGCTTTGTGCTAGGTGATGAGAGGTTAACATATGATAGAGGGACAGGAACGGGTGTCTTGCTGTAGAGAGGTTACATGGCTACCCCAGTTGGAAAAAGAGCTATGGTGGTGATGAGGCGCTTGGGAATATCCCTATGTTACCGGAAGGTGAATATAAGAGAAGTGGAACAGAAGAGCAGACAAGGTGAGTGGATAGGTAAGTTTGTGAGAATGTGAAAGGTGAGATGGGGATGAAGATGAATACAGTGAATGGTGATCATGGATGAAGACATGGTCCATGGTGAATATCAGTTTGGTGGGTTAGGTGGAGGAAATAGGAGTGGGTCAAGGAGGTATAAATGACTAGAAATATAAAAAAATATGCTGATGTACTAATCTCTATATTCATTGTAATTATCTTGGATATACACTTGGTAAAATGTTTACAATCCAGTTAAGTGAACTCAAGATTTACCCACCGAATGAAATACATTGGGATTGTTTATCTTAAGCAATCCTAGATGCTCCTTACAACTCAATGCAGTTAGCCATAACTTAGATTATAACTAAGTGCTTGCATGGTACCTGCCTGGATAATTTATTCCTGTGTGTGTGTGTGTAGCAAATTCTCAGAGTCAAGCAAGTATCTTCTATTATATACCTGAGACAACTCAAGCCTTGTGAGTGAATTTGGCAGACAGCTACTGAAAGAAGCCTGTCATATATAGATATATATGTACATGCGTATATGTTTATGTTCATGTAATGATTGTAAATGAGCATCAGCATCACACAAATGATGCTATTCAAATCTGGTCTTCATTGGAGAAATATTATCTTGCTTGGAAACAGGTGAGGAGTAGTGACAGGAACAGCATCATCATCATTTAATGTTCATTCTCCATGCTGGCATGGGTTAGATGGCTTGATTGGAGCTGATAAGCCAAAGAGCTGCACCAGGTTCCAGTCTAATTTGGCATGGTTCCTATGGCTGGATGCCCTTCCTAATGCCAACCACTCCAGGAGTGTAATCGGTGATTTTACATGACACTGGCAACAACTATGACTACATTCATGGGTCCTATTTACATGGCACCGGCAATGACCACAACTATGATTCACAAGTGCCATGTAAATGGCATCATCAACATCCAGAACTACGTTTCACAGGTGTCATTTACATGACACCGTCAACAACCATGACTATGATTATAATTCACAGGTGACATTTCAAGGCACCAGCTCCAATTTCATGGGTATCGTTTACATGGCACCAGCAATGGCCACGACTCCAATTTGACAAATGTCATTTACATGCCGCCAGCAAAGCCACAACTACGATTTCACTTGGACTGAAAAGTATTTGCACACACAGCATATTGCCAGAGGTCTCGGTCATTTGCCATCACCTCCATGAGGCCCAACATTTAAGGATCATGCTTTACCGCCTCGTCCCATATCTTCCTGGGTCTACCTCTTCCACAGGTTCCCTCCACAGTTAGAGATTTGCACTTTTTCACACAGCTGTCCTTGTCCATACGCATCATATGACCATACCAGTGCAGTCTTCTCTCTTGCACACTACATCTGATGGCTCTTATCCCCAACTTTTTTTTCAAGATGCTAACACTCTGCTGTACATGCACACTGTTATTGCACATCCAGTGAAGCATACTGGCTTCAATTCAATCAAGCCTACACATGTCTTTGGTAGTATCAGCCCATGTTTCACTGCCATGTAGCACAGCTGTTCACACACAGGCATCATACAGTCTGCCTTTCATTCTGAAGAAAGGGCCTTTGTTACCAACAGAGGTAGGAGCTCTCTGAACTTTGTCCAGTCTATTCTTATTCTAGCAGCCACTCTCTCAGAGTATCCTCCTCCACTACTGACTTGGTCACCTAAATAATGGAAGCTATCAACTTCTTCTAGCTTACCCTACTGGCATTGGATGGAGTCTATTTTCTGTACATTTGTAGTGTTTATTGTACCTGTGCACCTTCTACACACAAAAACTATTTTCCCTGTCAAGCTCCCCCTGATATCGTTGCACATCTTATGTGTCCATAGCTTCCACTGGGTATATCTTATGGAGTTTCTACCTACACCTTTTCTACAGATTGAGCAGGGCCATCTACTTGAAGGGACTTGTGATTTGTCCTCTTTCCTACTTACTAAGACTTTGGTTTTTGCTAGAGTAACTCAAAGGCCCTTTGATTCTAGACCTTGCATCCACATGTGAAATTTCTTCTCTACTTCTGGAAGTGATTCAGCTATGAGAACAAGGTCAGCAGTATAGAGGATCTCCCAGAGGCAGCCTATCTTAAATTCTTGTGTTATTGCCTGGAAGACTATGATGAACAGGAGGGGGCTGAAGACTAATCCTTGGTGAGCCCCTACTGGATGTAAAAAAATCTAACTCAACAAATTCTGTCTGACTCTTGCAAGCATGGAAAAGTAAACATATATAGATGATGAGAAAAAACTATGATGATAGATATATATGAATATATATATCTATCATGTGTGAGCTCACACACACACAAACATCTCTTTATCCATAACCTTATTCTGTTTTACCTGGGGATTCTTCTATGTGATCCCTAATGTTATGGATAAAAATCTACCGACATTCAGACATCTTACTTTGAGTTCTTTATTCTTAATGGCCTGACCATTTTTCTATGAACTAGCCAGCCCCAGGCATGTTTGTGTGTGTGTAAAACATCATGTAGAAGAGAAGTGAGATATCAGGTATATTTAGTAAGAGAAGAGACAGAAAAAAATGTTTCCACATGTTCACCAACATCAGGATCAGAGGCAATGCTGCTCAGCATCTCTAAACACGTACTAGAAAGAGTGAATATTCATTAGGGCAAATTGAATATGGAATGATAACAGTGCATTTGTTCTCAATGATACTGAAAAGAAAGGGGCATGGAATTGCTACAGTGAGATGTTGTTCAATGTGGAGAATGCATAGGAGAGAATCTAATCCAAGAAAACCTAACAGAGGTATCAACCATTAAAGTTGATGACAGTATGAGAGCTGAAGTGGTTAAGGATATAAAGGCAAAGAGAGCAGCTGATCTATTGGAGACAGCTGCTGAAATGTTTAAAATATCTGGTGAAGTAGGGTATAGGCTAGTCACTTGAATAGTTTATTAGATAATATAGGAAAGTGTTGCACCCAAAGACTGGCAAAGAAACAACAATACTAAACCATTATAGAGACAAAGGTGATGCACTAAAGAAAGCAGACTACAGAGGCATCAAAATTTGGATCAAGTTATGAAAGTTATAGTAAGAGTTATTCTAAAATTTATTAGAAATAGAATTAACCTGAATAAGATACAGTTTGGTTTTGTGCTAGTAAAAGGTACAACTGATTCCATCTTCCCAGTGAAACATCCGAAAAAGTACCTGGCTAGGAGCATGCTTTTGTACTCAGCATTTGTTGACCTAGAGAAGGCCTTTGTCAGAGTCCTTTGCGCCATCGACTGGAAGTCATGAAAGAAACTTGGAGTTGATAATATGTTATGAGGGTTTGTAGAAGCCATGTACAGAGATGCAATGAATTTAGCATGCAGACAGTATTCTTAGGCCATAACAGAGGAGTGTAAGGCTAACAGAAACCTCCCTGTGCTGATGAGCTTGTTCTTATTTCAAAATCAGTGAAAGAATTGAAGACATGAAAACAAAACATGGAAATGAATGGTCTTTAAAGTAAATTTAGCAAAAAATTAAAGTTCTGCTCAGTAGAAAAGAAGTGAAGTAATTGTTTATAAAAAGTTCAGGAAGCTTTTATTTTTATTAGTTTCATCATCATCATTTAATGGCAGTTTTCCATGCTGGCATGGGTTGGACAGTTTGACAGGTGCTGGCCAGCTGGAGGGCTGCACGAGGCCACAGTCATCTGTTTTGGCGTGGTTTGTATGGTTGGATGTCCCTCATGTACATCAACAAAGATTCCAATCCTACCTGTGGTTTTCTAAACCTAAATCAAAAGTATTGGAAGAGGAATCTCTAACTTGTTAAATAAATTTTGCAGAAAATCATCTAGTTCAATCAATCCTTCTCATTAAAAATGCAATCCAACATAGTTAAACATTTCTTAGGTGTAAAGAACAATTATTTTCCACTCAACCTTTGTTATAAGAAATTATTTAATAGAAATAATTTGAAACTAAGCTATAGTCATACATCATACATAAAAAATATAATTATAAAAAAACAATCCAAACCAGTTGAAACAAAGATTCATGTTCTCTCTATCAGTTATGCAATATGGAAACAATTATCAATGATGCCAAGGCCATCTTCACAAAACAAAACTTAGATACTGAAAACTAACGTTATACTGGCATGACAGATGGTAAATTCAAATACTGCTATTTGAATTACACCTCTTCATCCAGAAATATAATGAACTAAATTCTTCAACTATATTTAGAAATTGAAAATATATTGAACTAAATTAAACCTCAACTGAGAAATTCTTAAATAGTATGTCATACTCAAGCAGTACAAAACTCTAAAATTTATACCGTTCTCAAAAGAATTTCATTCTTATGAATCTCAACAAATGCAGATATTTTTGGATATTCCTTTTAGCTTCCAAGAAAAACACAAGATCACCAGATTAAGCCATTTAACACACTCCACTAATTGTAAAGACTTACAGAAACACAGTTTATTTAAACTTTTTAGGACTTGACAAAATTTCAAACTGAAGTATCTAATTTATGGGAGTTAAGTGACATTAAAGAAACAAAGTGTTATGCTCCCTTTTGAAGTAGTTTCAAGGAAATGTACTAAGAAAAAGAGAATATATATTTAAGTACAAAGTAAACCTGTCTACTTTTTTATTACACTACCTGAAAATAACAAAGGCAAGTGAGACATGGTGAGCATATTTACTTACAACTTTTTCTTCCTTTAATAAAATATAAACCAAATGATCATTTGGCTGGAATTATGCCACAAAAGTGTTGGCGAAGGGAGATAAGCAAGTACACAAGCCTTTTAAAACTAAATAAACATTTTTAAGACTGCTTTTCTTCTTATATTTTTCTAAAATTTTAACTCTGATGTAGTGTAATGAAAAATGTATGAATATGTTATGTGAGTAATTATGTCCATTTTGCTGAATATTTAGTCTTCCAAGCTTTTGTTGTTCTGACTTTTACGGCATTTAATATTCAACCTTTTCATGTTCATCCTTCTTTTGTTTGGCTTTATGACCCAAACTGTTATAGGAGAAGTCTGAACACCCCACGTGACTGAAGGTGAACTAACCGATTACAATAAATAAGAACTGAGTGAACTGTCAGGTAGGGAGTTGATGGAGTCAGTTCAACTGTGTTGGTTTACCATGTTAGTCTGACATGTATTGGTTTAACAATCTGTAGTTGAACAGTATCGTACCTACCCTCGAGTAGTACAAAGTGCGTTCTGTGTTAACATATATTTCTGTAATAGGTTACTTTTAGATAACCACAACCAACTATTTATTTGTGTAATACCATATACACCAGACATGTATACCCACTTCATAACACAAACCCATATAATATGTATGTTTTTGCTACAAACAAAAGCTTACTCCATTATGCTGTGAAGTTTATATTTATTCAGAGTTAATCAATGATTCACTTTGTTTTATATAACTTGTACTCAGTCAGGCAACACTGAGATGAATGGTTTGTGTTGACAAAACACTGGAATAGCTGATTCTCATTGACCTGGCTGCAAACATGTATCACACGTTTGCAGATTATATTGTAGCTGTTAATTTGTTCTTCTGTTATATAGGGAAGAACACTCAGGTTTGACTGCGCATATCAAGGGTGACTATCCTGCATTGATTTGGACATGTAGATTTTGATGCATATGCAAATCTAGAAACTTCTCCAGACAGATGGAATTTTTCCAAAAGAAATTGTAGACAATGGTAGTAGATAATATCTCAGATCTTTTGTTTAATAATATCACTGATTATTTCAGGATTTAGAATTTCCCAGTCAGTGCCCCCACTACCAGTGGCTGGTTTATTACACCTGTTAAGATGAATCTTCCAAAACTGACTTTGCAACCTCCCTCAATATGCCATTTTTTTCAATCAAACCTAATCTATAATAGCCAACTCTTTTATAGCATAGGATAGCTCTACCTACAATATTATAAGTTATAGAAACCTGTTCGGTTCCATGATCCCTTTCTTTGCAAACAAACTGGTTTAGAATGGTGTAGTTCTTTCCATCAACTGATCTGAATGAATGTATATTTTAATTACATTGATTCTTAAGGGAATTTCTGTTGAGTTCATTATAATTTTTCTTACTGCTGGTTATATGGTTGCTCTATATATCACTGCTTTAGAGTCTCTAAGTAGACATTTGTGAGGTTACTGTAGTTATAAATTGGATGTAGGGATACTTTGCTTGATTGGTTATCTAAGGTTATAAAGTGAAATATGAGGAACATATTGTGGTCCAGACCACAATAGCTGACTTTAATATTATTGCTATTAAAAAATTTATGATATGTATCCTTAGTTGGAAAGTGGAATCTTATTAGATATAGAAATATCCTGGTTCTGTTGGTAACTACTCAACAATTAACTCAATTGATATCTTACTACACAATCAGTTCATTTCAATGCTAACAGAATACTGCAAATGGCAGAAAACTATGAGGAGCTGCTGATTTCTAACACATGCATGTGCATGCGTGCACACACACACACACACACACACACACACACACACATGTAAAGATTCTGTGCAGTTGTTCACATGTTGGCATCACCAAGTATAATAGTTATGTGTAGTTGTTTATATGTCATGCTTTGGTCAAGATATAGACAGATTAAAGTTCGATTCTCAGGTGTCACCAAGTGTGTAATGGTTATGGTTTAATAGTTGAAATGGCCTTTATTTTACTATTACAATATAAAAGGCAACTGCTTCTAGTTGTTGTATAAAGATTAGTTGAAGTTCTACTGTACATTTCATAGGTAGTTGAATTTATAATTGACCTCTCTGGATTGATGAGGAGAGATCGTGAAAGTTGTGAAGTCACTTTGTGACATGCCAGAGGTGCTCCTTTCACCTGGTGAAAGTAGAATTGAATTTGGGTTCTGTATTTATAATATTTTCCTACTTAAATTAGGTCAGGCTAAACAAAGGATTTTTTATGTTATCTCATCTGAACTATATTTAACTAAGGATTTTCAGGAAATACTATAGAACTGTTGACTCTCATAAATTTCTTAGAGCTAATGCGTAAAACAGTAGGAAGGGACTCGTAGAAAAATCTTGACTGGGTTTCAAATCCTGGCTAAGATTCCAAGAAGCAATTTGCTTCATATATATATATATATATATATATATATATATATATATACAGACACACACACATACATACTAAGTAAAATTGTGGTTGTCCTTGCATACAGACATGTCCCCAGCATCCTTCTTCTACTGAACATTTCTAATTTTGTGGTCTCATGGGTGCTGGTACCATATAAACAGTACTCATATCTGTGCTACGTAAAAGCACCCAGTACCCTTTGTAAAGTGGCTGGCATTAGGAAGGGCATCCACCCATAGAAACCATGCCAAACCAAACATGGAACCTGAGCAGCTCTTCAGCTGGCCAGCTCCTGTCAGACTGTCCAACGCATGCCAGCATGGAAAATGGACATTAAATGATGATGATGATGATGATGATGATGATGATGATGTTGACATACATACATATAAGAAATAATGATGAGGATATAAAAATCTTTTTTGTTTGGAGCCTGCTTGTTTTTTTAACAAAATAACCTTGATTACTTCTTTGTATCTTTCTACATTCACTAAAATCATTTCCAGATGATGAGACTTTGGAAATTGTTCCAAAGAAAACATACAGGAATAACTGAGAAATAGTCAAAGTCATTTTCCAAAAATAAAAAAAGCAAAACAAAAACTGGAGTACTGTTAAATTTGTTTTCATTAATGCATATATATATATAACAAAAGAGGGGGGGGGGTGTTTCCACGCAGGAAAAAAATATAGGAAAGTGTGTTGTTGAAAATGCACCTAAATTTCAAAAACTCGTAAATGTTTAAAATACATTTATTTACATATATACCAAACTAGTTTCAACAATATTTTTGTTTATCAATGGTAAAAGTTCAAAATTAGAAAAAACATCTTTAAAAGTTTCAATATTGACAAATTAAAATGTTTCAATGTTGACAAATTAAAATGTTTCAATGTTGATAAATTAACATGTTCAAAACAGAAGGTGTAAGTTTGAATTTTCATAGCAGTCAATAAAATTAAAACTGTATATCAATTTGTTTGAATGTACAAGTTCATTAATTTTAGTGGTGGTCAACAAGTCATACTGAAAAAAACAAGTGTGAAATGAAAATTGTAAAAAAATGGGAATTTGGTTTACAGTTTTTCTGATCCTCTTCTAATAGACGCTTTCGCTTGTAGTGGTATGTTTTGGGATCAGATGAATTCATAATTTTTTCTGCAAGTGGATCTGATTTTTGATTCATTAAAATTCTGGTGACTTTTTTTTCAGTGGTCAAGCTTGTCATTCTGCTTGGTTAGTTTCCTTGTAGATACAGTTATAAGTCGTTCCGGTTGGTTGGTTCCCTTAAAGGGACATTTCGTTTTATTTGCTGAAGTTCGGTTTTGATTGGTCTGTAGTTAGGTGGCATCACCAACTGGTGTTTGCTACAATTATTTCATTTGGAGTTTTTATTTTGATGTGAACAATAAACAATTATTTAAATTGCACTATACATTATATCACTCAGAAGTTCATCAGGCAACCATGTGAGCAAGTGAACCATGACTTGTTGAGTAATCTAAAGGAGTATCAACAAGTGTTTGCATATATATATATACATATATATATATATATATATATACACACACACACCCGATAGATAGAGAGAGATGCACATACACACACATATGTATACATATATGTATTTATATGCATATATATATGCATATGTGTGTGTATGTGTGTAAATATAAACATTATATGTGTATATATATAATGTTTATACTAGTTTAGTCAGAATATGTCTCATGGGATACAATTATCATTTCAGGTATTACAATTTGATGCTGACAATGGCTTTGCCTTGGCTCATTTAGGATTCATTATCAAGGTTAGTGATAACAATCCAGCAAAAGCTATTCCATACTTGAAGTCTGGTATTGAAAGTGGAGATAAGAGTGCAGTTGATGCAAGATTCTACTTTCATCTTGGAGATGCCTACCAGCGTGTTGGACATCCGAAAAAGGTAATTAAAATTTCTTTAATTATGTTTTTTTATTATTTATGAGACTGCAGCTGTGCCCAGGTGAAATGGACACTACAATATCTGTAGCTTTATCCTAACTTCAGCATTGTACTGAGTCTATAGTTAAATCATTCAAGTTTGACCAGTTTAGTCTACCTAACTGAAAGTTGTTACTTTTTAACTTTGATCAAAGCTTGAGCAGACCCTTAATCAAAGGCATTTCAGCTATCACGTTGCTGACTCGCAGTTTGTTTGGAACAATAAAGTTCTTAAATGTATCATCAATGTTTATAAACTTTCATAGTCCCATCTTCAAGATGATGTGATGATAGCAGATATTTCTGCCAGTACATGTATGTATGTTCTTCTCTTTCTCTTTTAAATTAAGAGTAAATTTTGATTAGCCACCTACTTGGTAGCAAAGTTGTAAATGAAAGCATCTTTAATTATCAGCCTTTAAATCTTAAGAAGGTCTCGCAGATTTTTATTGTCCTAGATACTTTGATCATTTGTAGCATATGAATTGAGGATTTGCATTCTCTCCCCATGTGTTGATATATATCATGTTGCTCCAATAATAATAGATATGAAACTGAAAGTGTATCTTAATGTACTGGATTTGCAAACTTCTTATCAATGACTCATAGATGTCCTCTTTCTCTTGTCTTTTTCTAACCATGTTGGTGACCTGAAGGCAGCTGATTTCTTTGTGAACCCACACAACAATATCTGGCTGGTTGTGTTTTAACTTGCTGGCTGTTTTAGTTTTAGAGTTCTACCAATATTCTTTTGACCCATTAATTTCAATATGGTCAACTTTGTGCATGCACATGTGTGTATATAGATTTTATCTGTGTGTATATGTATGTATAATATTTTTTATCTTCAGGCTAAAGAAGTTTACGATGATGGAGCTGCCAAAAAACTATTCCTTTCCAGAGACCAGCGTTCTTTATACAATGTTGACAGACTTACAGGCAAACCATGGTGGGATCCTGAAGATTTACCTTATCAAAATACAATTGAGGTTTGTTAATTTTCAATGTGATTTCATTGCTCATCATATTTCAACTTCCTGAATGATATTCTTAACAGTCACCAGTATTTTCCCAACATACTCCATAATTTTGCTTATACATGTTCATTTGGCCTGCTAGAAATTGCAGTAAAATCTCCCTTAGATCACATCCTACAGTCTTAAAAAATGTAATTCTAGATACATGATGTCTAAAAGGAAGACAGGGTGATTGAGGTTGGAATGTCTTTGGCTATAGGTTTGTAGGACCATTGCTAACTTTGGGCTAATCAGCATCAACCATACCACTACCATCCTCATCGTGTGAGCCATTGAGAAACTATTAGGAAGTCCTCAACTACCTAGAAATAATGTCTAAAATCTCCCTCACATCACACAATAAAGAATGATTAGATAATGAATTTCTAGATAAATTACATCTGAAAGAAATAGGATGGTCACAACCGGAACACTTTTGATTAGAAGTTTGGTGATTAGTAGACTCTGTTAAAGACACTCAAGTAAACATGAAACTAGGTGATGGATTAAATCTACTATCTGATAACAGATGCAGTCCACCCAAAGAAGTTTGGGAGTTTCTGTTTACTCAATTTTACTCACTGGGATTGGATCAAGTTAAGGCTCTGAAAGATGTGTATCCAACAGATTGTGAAATGGGATCAAACCTGATCCTACATGGACATTGGTTAAAAATAAGCATTAGCATTGCTAATTAGGGAACTATCAAGTATGTAAGTTCATTTTCAGTGTAAGCAAATGTAAGTAAATATGAATATGATATTATTAGATAGCAAACAAAGAGTAAAGTAATATTTTAGAAAAAAAACAAAGGAAGTTATGTCAACAGTTCAAAATATTATTCCATCATTATTTATGACATGTTTCAAGAATTGAATTTATGGCACAAATTAACAGGTAGGAATTAAATAGAAAAATTAGATTTCTCACAACCTATTATATACTTTTCTAATGTTTTTTAACAAAACAAAGACCAGTAAGACCTTGTTAAGTCAATACCCAAACAGATATACCTCTGGATTTTTTTCTGAGCTGAGTTCATACTGATATCTGTTTTACAAAACTATTTCTTCATTTTAGATGTGTTGTTAACATAATGTTTTGATTGGTATTTATACTCAGTTAGCTTCATGTGATTAACTGTGCTAGGTCAGGGATTGAAGCTAGAAAATTTATTGTACCAACTGATTTGAATATTCAAGATTCATACCTTGACCTAGTTCAGAAATATCACTTGAAGGTGTTTGAAGAGAGAACCAGTTGAAACATCATGTAGACAATATATCCAAAATGAGGAAAATAATACAAAAAAGAAGTCCCAGTCACATGATGTATGTTTTTGCTTTATGTATTTTTATTTTTTTTTGTTATTCACTATTTTTGGTAAGTTCTATATTTCTGACATCACCATAGTATCAAATATAAATAAAGAGTAAATATAATATATTTAGATTTAAATAAATTGTGAAAGTTATCTGTCATACGTCACAAAAATCAATTGGAATGCAATCAAATTTTTAAACCATGTGAATTTTTAAAATGAATTATTGCCTTTTTCATGTTTTCAATATATTATTATAAAAGTTTTAATATCCTTTAATGCAGGCAATTGGTATAAGAATAAAGAATATTAATGTTTTTGTTGTTTAGCCTGAAGTCAACTTTGACTAAACAGACTTATGATCAAAAACATTCCATTTGTGTTTGTTCTTTGAATATCTGCCTTTTGTGTCTTTTGAATATCTGGCATTACATTGTTTAATGTGTTCTTCATTTTAAGATGTTATGGTGTGATTTGATGGAGATTTAGCTGCTATTTCTAGCCAACTGTAATTCCTCAGTTCATAAAATATTAATTGTAAGCAGGGCTGTCTATTTTCATATAGATATATACATACTAAGTTTATCTGATGTAGTTATTAATAGATATTTACATACCTATATTAATTATATAATAGATACATACATATATTAATTGTACTATTACATAAAAGTACAAAAAAACATAAGAGTAACATAATACACTTGTGATATAAATACAGGGTTTAGAAATTTGTTTTTAAAACATTTATTTGTGTATAGTCTAAGTTAAACCATTTATACATTTTTTCTTCAACTTTTCTATCTTATTAGACTCTCCAAAATAACTGGGAAATGATTCGAGATGAGGTCCTGGAATATTTTGACAGATCTGGTACAGATTTTGTTGATGAAGCAGAGAACCTTCTAGATAGAGGAATGTGGAGACAGATGACACTCTACCAAAGAGGTAATCTATAGTGATTAATTGGTGGTGGTGTTAATGCAGGAATTTTTAAGTACCTTATCTTCTGTTCTTAATTCTTTATAACAATTTAATTAAATTTATATGTATTTCTACAAGATTTAATTTTGTCCTAGGCAGTGGATTGGTAGAATCAGTAGAGCCTTCCATGAGATGTCTGCTGTATTTAGTTACAACCCTTTGCAACCTCTGTTTTCAAAGTCTAATTTAACACTGGGGTCAATTCTTATAATGCATCCTAGATGTGAATGGTGTTGTAATAGGAGAAAATCTTTTCTCTGTGACCCAGAGTTCTGAGATTTGACCTTGCTATTTCTTCCCACAACTTCAGAAGTTATAGAGGTTAAGGGTATCTGGTGCATGCAGACTTGATGAGACCCCTTAAGACCCATCCCCCCTCAGCAAAAATTAAGTCCAAAAAGCATATCGTTTATGTCTATACCCCTGCACCCAGTCTGTTTCTGTCAAGCTTTTTCATAACTCCCTTCCTTCTATCACATTTCTAACTACAGCACTATTTACTCAGCTGCTGTAATTGTATGAGAGCAGAACTACACATATTTCACTCCTCCTTCCTTTTCATGCTACTAATTCTCCTAGCCTTTGGAACTACTTCCCTTGCTACCCATTTTGCATTTTCAGTATCATCCCTTATTCCTTTGTTTTCCACTGAATAACTTACCATATCTGCCAGAAATAGTCCCCTTCCACCTTCAGTTGTCATTTACTAAACCACTCCTACATATCTCTAACCTCCACCTCTGTCACTGTGTATCCCTCTCTCTCTACCTCAACATTATCTCCCTATTTCTCTCTCTCTCTCTCTATGGTTTTATTATACTGTTGCTTTCCCCCCCCCCCCAACCTACTCTTATGTACTACCATTCATCACCTCCTCAGCCTGGATCCACTCTGAAATTCACCATTGCCCACACATCTACTTGTGTTCACCATTTTCTGTATTCACTGCTATCCCCATCTCTAACCATCTACCACTCGCCTTTCACACTTTTGCAAACCTACCCATTCAGCCATCTTCATTTCTTTGTTCCTATTCTCTCTTATAGCCATCCTCCTGTACCTAGATGGTATACCCTGACACCTCATCACTACCAGCTTTTCTCACTTTTCAATTCTGGTAGCCATGTATCTCCTCCACCGCAAAACACTTGTTCTTGTTTTTCAGTCATACTTTAGCCTTTCAATACTTTGTATAAAGCCAACACCCCAATACTGTTCCCCAACTCCTTCAAGATGACTTTCCTTGTGATTTACTTGATCTCTCTAGCACTGGTGTCACTAAAAGGCTCTCAGTTCACTATTGGCATTAGGAAGGGTATCAAGTGAAAATAAGCATGCCAAAGCATACATTAGAGCTCAATGCAGTCCTCTGGCTCTTCTCATCCTGTTGAACCATCTGTCCAACCCATGTCTGCAAAAAACAAGGAATTTAAATGATAATGATGATGAAAGTATATATATAGTTATGCATGTATGATTGTGTATGTGGGACTTCCCCCACCTCTCTCTCCAATGTATTTCAATTAGAAACGTAAACATCAGGGAGAAAACTGAGAAATTGGTGCTTTCAAGCAAAAATAATGTATGGTATTTATTTTATTCAAATTTCACTGATGCTTTGTCACTCTAGCCATCATGAATGCATAGAAGCAATGATTGGCTCATTATTAATCAGGTCAATGACATTATTGCTCACGAAATGTGATGTTCATTTTTTTTTTTTTTTTTAATCAGTGAGCCACATGGATGAGTTTAATTTAGAATTAAGACAAGAATGACACACCATACAACAGACCCAACTGATATCATTATGGAAAAACAATAATTATGATAGAGGCATCACCACCTCCATCATCACCATCATCATCATCATTATTTTTTTATCTTTATTATTTTATTATTATTAGGGTGGTGAGCTAGCAGAATCATCAGCATGCTGGATGAAATGCTGAGTGGCATTTTGTTTGTTCTGAGCTCAAATTCTGCTGCAGTTAACTTTACCTTTCATTCTTTTAAGGTCAGTAAGATAAGTACCAGTCAAGCACTGGTGCCAATCTAACCAACTGGCCCCTTCCTACAAAATTTCAAGTCTTGTGCCTATAGTAGAGATGATTATTATTATTATATGTTTTGCTTTGTATTTGTACAAGTTGGCTCCAAGTCTCATCCAGAGACCTCAAGAGACAACAAGTTAGAAGTTCATGTTGGTGTTATGCGTAGGGTGTCATATATTTAGTTTTGCACATGGTATTGTTCTATAGATTGTTTAAGAAACCAAGAAATTTATGAGTTTGTTTTAAAATTTGAGATTACATAGACAGTATTTTACATAAGATATGGGCAGTTCCCATGAGCACTATCTTTTGAATTTCTGCCATTTTGGGGTTTCCTGGTATCTGAGCTAGGTAGCAATCAGCCCCTTTTGCTACCATTCCTAGGGCACCTATGACTACAGGTATTGTTTTAGTTTTGAGGTTCCACATTTTGCTAATTTCTATTTCAAGATCTTTATACTTGCTCAGTTTTTGGTAGTTCTTGACAGATGCATTTATGTCAATTGGGACAGTCATATCAATGAGGAGGCATGATTTTTGTCTAGCCTATTCGCATCTATCTTTCTGTCAGTTTGAATAGTGACATTCCAGAGGAGTGAGAGGCGATCATTTTCAAGCACTGGAAATGGTTTGTGTTCCCACCAGTTTTTATCATGGGGCAGGTCCAGGTTTTTGCAAATTACCCAGTTGATATATTGTGCTGCTCTACTATGCTTGTTGAGATACTCTGTAGGTGCACATGGAGACATGATCAATAGTTTCATTTTGTTGTTGATATACACATGTTGGGCTACTGCCATTCTTTAATAAACCCTTCTGTTTCTAATTTTAAGCCAGAAGACACTAACCATTGATGGGTAAGGGCTTTGTAAACATTGACACTATTCGCTCGCTTTGGGTATTTGCCATTGAGAGGATTTTCTTGCCATTTATCAGTAATATCTAAGGCAGCAGTTTTAGCACAGCTTTTCATACGCTTAGCTTTTTCTATGCTTCTTTCTAGTACATCTAATTCTGGAATTTGTCGTATTTGGAATTCACTTGTATATTCCGTTGCTTGTTTTCTTACTGAGTATGATGCTTTCTTGTTTTCATACTTTGAGACAAGTTTTAACATCCAGTCATCAGAGTTTTTCAGGTAGGTGTCTAGGCCAATTGTGGCAATCTTCATTGTTAATTCCAGTTGTAAAAGTCCACGACTACCCTTTTTTCTTTGCAGGTAAAGTCATTCTATATCTGCCTTAGAGTGGTGCATTCTATGCATTGTCAACAATTTTTATATTTTTCTATCAAAATTACATATTTCAGTAAGTGACCAGTAAATGGTATTGAAATTGTAAGTCATGACTGGTATGGCCGAAGTGTTGATCGCTTCGATCCTGTTTCTTGCATTCAGCTGTCTTGAGTATTGCCCTTACCGTGCGATAACATTTTCTTCTGATCCTTTCCCTCATCACTGAATGTTTGGTTCCGTCTCCTTCAAATACCCCTAGGTATTTGGAGCTCTCCACTAGTTCTAATTCCTTTATGACATTCTGCTGGTCAAGATTAACATTGGATGTTTCTGTCATTTTTCCTTTGATAAAGGTAGCTTTTGCACATTTATCGAGGCCAAATTGCATCCTGATGTCATCACTGAATTGTTTAACAGTCGTTAGTAAGCCCTGTAGTTGTTGGTTATTTTTTTTGCAAAGTGCTTTAAATTATTGATTTTACTCAAATTCTTATTCCTGGTAGAATTTATGTGGGTAGCAGGTTACTACCTGTAACCTTAGCTATCCACAGGCTTTCAATAGTCTTTCAAGTGCTTAAGATCCTCCTGATGATCTTTCCTGGCCTTAAAAGGCAAACTTTCTATAGAAACTCTACAGGTGCATTCTATCCCAATTTCATTGAACCATTTGTCTATTTCTTTACTTACAGTTCCCAATACACCCATTATTACAGGCACAACTTTTACAGTTTTCATACTCCAAATTCTTTTAATTTCAAATTTTAAGGGATTATATTTTTTGTTTGTTTTTCATCCTCTTTCTTAACAATCCTGAAATCAAACAGGCATGATAGATCAATTAGTAAGCAGCTTTGTTTTATTATTATATAGTTGTTCAACATTTGGTAGTTTGAGGCAAATTTCTACTGCCTCACTTGCTACATCTCCATGTTGCTGGGGTGTGTGTTCTTTTCTGTTGTTGGGAGTGTGCAAACTTTTCCCGGTATTGTATTGCATTAGTTTTTCTCTCTTGAGGTGTAGTGCAGTCTTTTGTTGTATTACTGCTTGTATTGTGTGTTGAGTATGTAATGTGTTGGTTACCTGGATTGCTGGTGAAAGTTTATTTCACTGGATAATTGCTGTATAGAGGGTGTCTTTTGTTTGTGGGTTGTTTTGTTTAAGTTGTATTATTGAATTGATAGAATCTTGTGTAGATTATTATTATTATTGCCAATTAGTATTTGACTGGCAAGTTTATGATTATTGTTTTCTATCTACAGGAGAACGAAATAAAAAAGGTTGTTTAAATGTCCTTAAAACTTGTGCATTACTTGATAATTTACAAGATGCTACCAACTGTAGGAGAGGACAGGTAGGAATATCTTTTTATCAGTACGTCTTGTTGTTATTACATCTTAGGTTCAAGGCATGACTTTAAACTGCATCCATTAGTGGGACTCTGGTTTAGGTATCCCAAGGCTTTGAGGAGTGTGGAACCATCTCTTAGCCACAATTGTTCTCAAGTCTTCTCTGACCCAGATTAGTAGCACCTGTCAGGGTCCCAGTTATGGGTTAACTAGCATATGTGATGGCATTCCATCTGTGTGTGGGTGCACAGAAATACCCTTGGTTGGTGTCAGGATGTGCAGTAAAGCCACTTGGTGTGAGGGACTCCTAGCTGTTGTCACAGCATCCTTCTAGTAGGGAGACATTATGATGTAAAAGCTGCAGTTTCATGCGATTAATACCTAAGCCTGTCATTGGGTACTAATCACAAGATCTCCAGAGAGTGGTACTTGTGTTGTGCAAGCATTTATCACTATAATCAAATGACATACATGTGTCACTTTATAGTTACCTCATATTAGAGTGTTTACACTATATACTATGGTGTCTTGTATGCCAGAAAATACAGTATATCATAATTATTAAATTAATAAAACAAAATAAAAAGTATTTGTGAAGCATCAAACTTCAAAGATAAACTGAGATGGGGTCAAGACTCACAGAATAATGTTATACTCCAGATTTTTTTAAAACCTTGCTACAAATGAAGAATGCATATTAATATATCCATAACACAGGTTTATTTGTAACCATTTTTTTCCTTCTATGTGGCAGGTAAAATTTTCCATCATGAAACCAGGTAGTCATGTATGGCCACATTGTGGTCCAACAAATTGCCGTTTAAGAGCCCATCTTGGCTTAGTAATTCCTGGCGGTGTTAAAATAAGAGTTGGCAATAAAACAAGGTAATGTTTGCTAACTTTTTTTTTTTAGACTTGTTTGATATTTGTTTCATGGATCAAGTGATATAAAGTGCATTCTTCTTCTTCCATGGCTTGGCATGTTTTTACATCAACATTGTCAGAAGATTGGAAATGAACAACACCACTTGCGACAGTGGTGCTCATTTACAACTACCACAATGTTAAGACAAGGAAACACAAACACACCCATCCACCCACACACAGACACACTCACTACTTGACACACTGTTGGTTTGTTTATGTCCCCGTAACTTAGTACTTCAGTAAAAGTTGGCAAGGGAGTTTGAATCATCAAAGAAGCTTCTAATGTGGCAATTTGACCTGCTGAAAATAGAAACCAAATTTTCTTTAAATCACACCCTAATACCTTAAAAAAAAGGGACAAATTGAATAATTTAGTCACACAATACCCGAGAAAATGACGGATGTCATAGTTGAAAGACCTTGGATGTATGGTGAAGCACGGCCTGTAAACATTGAGCCTCGCCGAGGCAATGACTAGTGACTGAAACCTTTAGAGATATGCTGTGCTTGAGAAGACCCAACAAGCCAACTGAGACCATAACCCATGGCCTATGCCAGCTGACTTATGAGTACCTTTCATTCTTTGGACAATAAACTTTGCTTGTGAAGACATGTTGAGGCAAGTGAAATCAAAATCGCTGACGTGACCAATGACAGTACTGTGCCAGTGGCATGTAAAAAGCACCATTCGAGCGTGATCATTGCCAGCGTCACCTTACTGGCACATGATAAACAACATTCGAGCATGGTCATTGCCAGTGCCGCGTGACTGGCTCCCATGCAGGTAGCACGTAAAAAACACCCTTTGAGCGTGGTTGTGACCAGTACCGCCTGACTGGCCCTCGTGCCGGTGGCACGTAAAAGCACCTGCTATACTTTTGGAGTGATTGGCATTAGGAAGGGCATCCAGCTGTAGAAACTTTGCCATTGCAGATTGGAGCCTGGTGCAGCCTTCTGGCTTGCCAGTCCTCAGTCAAACCGCCCAACCCATGCCAGCATGGAAAGCAGATGTTAAACAACGATGATGATGATGATAATATTGTACATACATTAAATCTATAGTGTGATAGCAGCTTTTGTCTACAAGCAGCTTACATCATTTGACATAAGATGTATATTTTCACAAGTAGGAAAATAAAGATTTAACTTTGCTTTACTTAAAATTTCAGACACTGGATAGGCAAAGAAATATTTAATAATAAATGTAAATTAACTAAATTAAAATATCTTATATTTTCTTTTTATTCCCTCAGGCATTGGAAAGAAGGGGAATTTTTAATATTTGATGATTCTTTTGAACATGAAGTCTGGCATCAAGGAAAAGGAAACCGAATTGTATTGATTGTCGATTTTTGGCATCCAGAACTGACGGAACATGAAAAATCTACACTATCACCAATTTAGAATTTTAGCTTTTTTATATTAATATTTTTATTTTTTTCTTTCTTTTTTTTTTAGGATTCTAAATAATTGACAATGACTTGCCAAAATATTGAGATTAATTCTTCATCTTAGTTTTGGACAGAGATATTGAGTATATTATTATTCATATTTTGCTTTCCATTCATATTTTTCTACATTTTAAACCCTATGGTATATTTTTTTCTTTTTTCTGTAAGGAAAAGAATTGTCTTTCAACTTTTTTTTTTCATGTTTTTCAAGCATGGAAAATAACTTTAAATAGAAAACTGGTCATACAAATAGTATATTAGATCTAAGCATATCACATGTAAAGAACAAATCTAAGGTTTATGTACATAATGTATGTGGTGTATATATACATATATGTATACAATGTGTATTTTCATGCATTGTTATATGCATATATATGTAGCAACCCAGATTTCACATCCACACCTAAAGTTTTTTGTGCAAATTGTTTTGTTTGGCTGACTGTACTCATCAGTGGGCTGAAAATTGTGTGTGTATATGAGTATACACACATGCACATGTGCACGCATGCACAAATAGACATACACACTAAAGGTGCTAACTAAATTTAGGAAAAAAATTTTCCTTGTCTA
Organism: Octopus bimaculoides; assembly: GCF_046866305.1. Taxonomy (NCBI): domain Eukaryota; kingdom Metazoa; phylum Mollusca; class Cephalopoda; order Octopoda; family Octopodidae; genus Octopus; species Octopus bimaculoides. The sequence goes on along the minus strand of NC_142930.1, from coordinate 24,842,494 downwards.
TGAAAACTATGATACAATCTTAATGAATGTTTAATTTTTGTTTTCAACACAGTCTAGTCATTTTTTATCTTTTTTTTTAATATAAAATTTCAATCAAAAATCTCAGATTTTATACTTTTTATTACATACTTCTCACTCTTGGATATTGCAAATAACAAATAATATACACACTTAACATGTATAAAATGATACTTTAAATATTAATTGTGATACATAAGTGTAAGAATGTGAGATGATACCATCTAAAGTGAGAATGAAGAGACATGAGAATAGAAGGAAAATATAGCTACTGGAATTCTTTTAATTTGTTTTTACTTAAGCCAGACACATTACACACTAATATATATCAGTGTGTATAGACATGAACAAAATGTTTAATCTCTTACCAATATGTTTCAAACAACATTAAATCAGTAATTTTTTTGAGATATATTAGTTCTAGAATCACTGAATACTTATATTTTATCTATAATATTGAATGAAGACATTTTATTTGCTTTTATAGACTACTATAGATGCCACTGAAACTGGTTTTTGTAGACCATGTTAATATTTTTTTTTTCTACTCTTAAATTAATTGCTTTATATTATATTGTTCTGAAAGATAATCCTTTACAAGGTATTTTACCTCACATTCCACATTTAGTTGAAATTATAATAGATTATTATACTAACTAAAATCAGTAACATCTTATAGCATCAGCACACTGTTCAGTTACCTAAGGACCCCATAGGTTCCTGGGCAAATGCCCAGTGTGCTGTCAAAAAGTATTATAGGACCCAGTGCATTGGTCTGCCCAGGGGCTTATAATGCTGTTAAGATGTCCCTTACTAAAATATAGTTTTACATAAGCCCACTAATCAACATCACCAGTTTTGAAAAAAAAAAAAAGATAGCAACAGTTATTATTATTGTTGTTGTTTAGCCCGAAGTCTGTTGTGATAAAACAAACCTATGATCAAATACATTCTAGCCATGACTATCAAATTTTCTTTTCCAGACACACGTAAGATTGTATTATCTAATAACTCCTTCCACATTTTAAGACAATAGAGTATAATTTGATGGAGATTTAACTGTTATTTCTAACAAGTCGAACAACTCTATAAATTCCTTTGTTGGCTAAAGGTGGAGTTTGATTTCTCTTTATTTTTTTTATCAGATATACTTCTGTAATATCTTGTTAACACCAGATCAGCTCCTTTTTTTATATCAAATTTCTGGATAAGGACTTGAAATTGCCTACATTTTGCTATTTCATTTTAAAAACAGTAATAAATTTTAAACTACATAATCATCTTTTGTTGTGTCTAGGGAGAATCATCATGCCAATATAATTAACACACACACACTAGTTCAATTCCACTTGTTTATTAAATATCTGATTTTGGGGGTGGGTGGGTGTTGGGGTCAAATCAAATATTTAATAAATGAGTGGAATTGAACCAGTATGTGTGTTAATTATATTGGTATGACTCTCCCTAGACAACAAAATTTGTTTCAACACACAAATTCACATAAAGAATCTTGCAAACCAAATACAAAAATGAAGTATATAATCATCTATTTTAGAAATTAAAAAGTCTTAAAATAAGGATTTCTTTTTTGTTTAGATAGGAATCTAAACAAAAATTATGACAGGGAAGTGTCATAATCATTTGAACCAGCCTTAGTATATTCTACATTTTAATTCCAGTTGCCAGGAAAGTATCAAATATTAAAAATTGGTATATCCAATTGTGTTACACTGCTAAATTCAGTGGCTATTTAAGCAATGTTTGGGATGGTTCAGTGGGTTGGATGTGGTGCTGAAGGAGCAATAACTCCTGAAATATGCATATACACCCATTACCTATTTTTCTATCTTCAATTGCATTGTTTGCAGACACATTTATATATGAAATGTTATAACTCACAATGCTGGCACTAATTTCTATAGAAAATCTCTAGAGATACCTTTAAAAAGTGATTCTACATTTTACACATTAAAATACTGTTGTATAAAAATAATATTCTTCTATTTCAAAGATTTTGAATATTCAGCAGACATGTAAAAGTTCTATGCTAAATCATGCAAAATAGCAGGCATCAATCTTACTTTTTCCAACTTGAAAGTATTTATTACATTCTTAATATTTTATTTCCGCTGCATTTAGTTTGGATTATTTAATTTTTGTTTTCAAGTGGTCACATTTAAATTTTGGCTTTTCTCCACAATTATAACTCTTTGTTTTAATTATGAGGATATAATGAAAACCCAAACAATGTACATTTAAAATATTAGATATATTTTCTATATCCTACAGTACATCAACTCATAAGAAAATTACAAACAAATTACCATTATTCCTAACCATGACATCTTTTCCCTCCATTCAGATGAGTCTATTTCATAAAAATATTTTTTGTTTTTGTTGGGTTTTTTATCAGAATATATTTACAATTTAAAAACAAACAAAAAAAAAAGAAAAAAAATTTGACAAGTAGAACAATTTTTCTATCATAAATTCAGTATATTGAATTTATTTCTTCAGTTGCTTTTATAAATTTCTATTAAAATTTATTGTTCATTGATTAATTTACTTTATATATATATATATATGTATGTCCTTTTTTTTCATTTTCTTCGTATACCTTAACTAAACACATATGTTGAAAATGGAATGCTTTTAACATAATGTGCAACTTAATCTTGTTAATTTGATATCTGGAAAACAGATCATCATCATCATCATCATCATCATCATCATCGTTTAACGTCCGCTTTCCATGCTAGCATGGGTTGGACGATTTGACTGAGGACTGGTGAAACCGGATGGCAACACCAGGCTCCAATCTGATTTGGCAGAGTTTCTACAGCTGGATGCCCTTCCTAACGCCAACCACTCAGAGAGTGTAGTGGGTGCTTTTACGTGTCACCCAGATATTAGTAAGAAAGGCAATTATGCTAAAACATTTATTATAATTATAAATGAAGTTACTCATTTATTTCTTCATCTCTTAATGATAATTTACTTAGACTCAATGCATTTAATATTACTCTTCAAATTTTGAAACTGGCGCCTGCACATTTCATTTCCTATAAATATAAATATGTATATATCATCAAGGGCACATGGCTTGGTGGTTAGGGTGTTGCATTCATGATCTGGTGATTGTGATTTTGATTCCTAGACTGGGTGGTGCATTGTGTTCTTGAGCAAAATACTTCACTTCATGTTGCTCTGTGATCACTTTGACACTTGTTGTGTAGTACACTGTGCACCTGTTCAGACAATGTCGATTTGATGGAGAGAGTGAGCTAATGCGCTGCATGAACATTTGATCACTATAAACAAATCATATGTGCAGGTCATTCAGCAAAAGCTGAATGCTCATACATCATCTTCAATAGGAGAGTTCCATCAAATATATCATCACCATCATCATTTAACATCCATATCCCATGCTTGCATAGGTTGAACAGTTCAGCATGATCTGTCTAACCAGAGAGTACCAATGTCCTCATTGACAAAGTGTCTTCAGCTAGATGCCCATCCTAGTGCTGTCACAGGAAAAGCACCCAGTACACTCTGTACAATGGTTGACATTAGAAAAACATTCAGCCATAGAAACTATGCCAAAGCAAATATTGGACACCTAGTGACATCTGCAGCATAAAAATTTAATAGGAAAATGAGAACTATCATCATTCATTCATGTACTAAACAATTAATTTTAATTAATCAAAATCATAGCTTCAATAATCACATCATAATATCACCATTTAATGCCTGTTTTCCATGCTGGCATGGTTGGATGGATCAACAGGAGATGACAAGCTAGAGGAATGTGCCAAACCCCAATATCTGCTTTGACATGGTTTCTATGGCTGATGCCCTTCCTGATGCCAATCACTTAACAGAGTGTATCAGGTGCTTTCTACATGGCACTGGCACCAGTGAGGTCACAAGTAACTCGCAAAACAAGGGGTGTAACAGATGTCTTGCTGTAGAGGAAATACATGGTTAAGAAGAATTATTTTCTATATGGTTAATTTTAGAAGGCTATTTTAATGAACTGGTACTTATTTTATGAACCCCAGTAAGTTTTTATACTCAGAACAAGTAGGGATGTAACTAGGTACCCCCAGGCATTTTGTCTGTAGTTCTACCAATTCTGCCAAATAATAATTCACTATCATTTTAACATCCATTCTTTCATACTCTGTGGGTCATACAGAATTTCTTGACAGATTTTCTGTAGCCTGATGCCATGCCTATCACCAACCCTCACCTGTTTCCATGTAGGGTAATATTTCTCCATGACTAGACATGTTTTCATGGAATACTGGAAATGAAAGATACTAACTGCATGATGGCGACACTTATTTACAACTATCATGCAAAGTGAATACATGTAGACAGAAACACACACACACACACACATATATACAATGGTCTTCTCTCAGTTTCCATCTGTCAAATCTACTCACAAGGTTTTGGTAAGCCAGAGGTTACAGAAGTAGACACTTGCCCAAGGAGTAAAAAAAGAAAAAAAAAATGTTTTTACTACAAAATGTTTCAAATTTATTCAAATTATCCTCAACGAGGAAAAAAAAAGAGAGAGAGAAAGAAAAAAAGAGCAAAATTAATGTCAAATCAATGACAGCTTCAAAATGGAGCAAACACATTTTGCTGCTGAAAACAATGTTCATGATTCAATAATTA
>NC_142930.1:24610284-24622784 GCF_046866305.1 Octopus bimaculoides | reverse complement strand
AACAGATAGCATCATCACCACCACCACCACCACCACCACAGCCACCACCACCACAGCCACCACAGTCACCACCACCACCACCACCACCACCACCACAGCCACCACCACCACCACCACCACCACAGCCACCACCACCACCACCACCACCACAGCCACCACCACCACCACCACCACCACAGCCACCACCACCACAGCCACCACAGTCACCACCACCACCACCACCACCACCACAGCCACCACCACCACCACCACCACCACAGCCACCACCACCACCACCACCACCACAGCCACCACCACCACCACCACCACCACAGCCATCACCACCACCACCACCACCACAACCACCACCACCACCACCACCACAGCCACCACAGCCACCACCACCACCACCACCACCACCACCACCATCACGCTACGTTCTGAGTTCAAATTCCTCCGAGATCGACTTTGCTTTTTATCTTTTCGGGGTTGATGAATTTCAGGCCTTTTGCTAAAATAAAGAAGGATCATTATTATGATTGGTATTGTTGCTGTTCTTTGTCTTTCACCCATCAGATTCTGTCTCTATTTCCACTCTCTTACTTTAGATTTATTAGTTAATTGCTCATGTGTCTCTTGTGTTCTTGATTCATTTGTTTATCTCTCTCGCTCTCTCTCTTTTATTTTCATTACATACCACTTCTCACGCAATATATTGCTTTCTTTATCTGTCTTTATGTCTGTCTATCCATCAATGAATCACACTCTGTCTTTCTCACACACCATTCACCCTCTCTCCCATAACTTTTTTTTACCACTCCTATTAATGTCCGATCTTATCCTTCTCCTTTGTCGTTATCTCTTCAGATATTTCAACTTTTAATCTTATGTTATTTCGAAAACGCACGCGCGCACACACACGCAAACACAGAGACGCACGCGCGCGCGCGCAGACACGCATACTTCATCACACACAAAGGTGTATTGTTGTGGGTGAATACATCTTGGTGTATTCTCACACTTCTGCACACGCATGTGCATGTATGTATGGTATGGTATGGTATGGTATGTATGTATGTATGTATGTACGTATGTATGTATGCTTGATTATATATATATATATATATATATATATATATATATATATATATATATATATACATATATATATATATATAAATTTACATATATATACATATTTGTATGTAAGTGTGTGTATGTGCGTTTGTATGTGCGTTTGTCTATCTATCTGCTTTGTATGGATACATTAATTCATTCATTCATACATATATGCATATATATACATGTAGACATACGTACTTTCGTACATACTTCACAGCATAATCACATGGACAGTTAACTATTTCCTTTTTCGCTTCTTTACCTCATCGACATTCCCACTTTCATTTATATATATATTTATATAAAGTATGTGTGTGTGCGTATACAGAGAGAGAGAGGGGGGGGGAGACAGAAAGATAGTTGTATGATAGATATATGAAAACATACCAAGACTGTACAAACTTGCTCATTCGTGTATATACTCTCTCTCTCTCTCTCTCTCTCTCTCTCTCTCACGCACACAGACTCATAAATTTGTCTTTTTCTTTCACTCGTTCACCTTGATGAATGCCTGACATTAGGCATCCAAGAGATTTGCAAATAAATTTAAAAGCTGATACATAAGTGCCAGTGATGAACAGGAGTCTGGACTATGAGGAATGTTTAAAGTAAAAGTTTAGAATAGAAATTTAAGTAAATCAAAAGAAGTGAGATAAAATAGTCCGTCGTGAGGACTAGGTAAAAAAAAATTTCGTTTCAGACAGGATCTTTTGTTGGCGCAACAAATTAAAGTATTTGAGATATGCAAAATTTTTTCAAAAATTAAAACAAAGCAAACGTATTCAAAGATAGTGTTACACTGTGAACCAAAGGAATGAGTTATTATGTTTTGAGCGAAGATCCCTGTCAAGATATGAAAGAAGAAAGAAAAATTAACGGAAAAGCTGTGTGCTCATTACTAAAAAATCACGGTTTGTAGTTGAAGACGTGGACCTCAGGATAAATTAGCATAGAGTCCCATCAAAGTAACGATGGTCATTCCAATAAACTGCCTTAAAACTTGGAAAAGAAGCTGTTAAATATACGGATGAGTTCGATGAGACAGAGAAGAGTATGGGTATTCGATCAGAGTGTTGTACGACGGTTCAGAAGAATTCCATAATCGTGAAGTGTGACGGTATAGAGGGACTTCATATCCATAGTAAAAAGTAATTGGAAGAAGCGGGAATAAAGACAAGCGATAGAAGACGTGGATGACAAGTACCAAAAGGTTGGTCAAGAGATGAGGTGGCATAGTTGCTGCTCGAGACGATGGGGCAACCAGTAATGTTGGTCTCATAGATCTTGAAAGAGAAGCAGATGACGCAATTCGTGGGGTGCAAACGATGAGTATTGACAGTGTAAAGAAGGAGAGAGGAAGAGATAAGTTGGTGTACTGTATAGAGACAAATTGTTATTTTTGGAGGTTAGCTCGTTAGGTAATTTAAAGTAGAAAGCAGGGCTGCTGAGTTGACAAAATAAACACTTCAACTCTACAGAAAATGAAGTCGGTGAATAATCACACACGTATGTATACATACATGCGTATATACATATATGCATACATGTGTGTGCGTGCAAGTTAGTGTATACGTGTGTGGGTGTGTATATATGTGAGTGTGCAAGCATGTTTTGAAATATGTATAAGTGTGTGTGTGTGTGTGTCTGATGTTCTAAGAACAGCAATATTTGTTATACTGATGACGTTAGCACGTTGTTGGTTAATCGTGGTGGCGGTGGTGGTTGTAAGCAACAGCTGTAAGGAGTTAACGATAAAGTATTTTGTTGACTGAAAATTAAGAAAAACGAACAAAAAATAGAAAAGAACAAACCTAAGTGTAAATATTTGTCGTCTGTTACACATTAACTTTGCATATTTGATATGCTAAAATTATGGAACGAAATTGAAGACAATTTATTATAGATACAGTATCTAAGTCATTTTATATCAGTATTTCTATTATGTATTTGACTGAGAATTACACACACACACACACACACACACACACACACACACACACACACACACACACACACACATACTTTATTTAAAAGCAGCAGAAATATAACAAAAGACTGTTACTCGGAGTTTCACGTTCCCGTTCATCGGACAGTTTTGTTAGAAATATTTGTCCGATGAACGGGAACGTGAAACTCCGAGTAACAGTCTTTTGTTATATTTCTGCTGCTTTTAAATAAAGCATATTACTCTACCTCTGGTATTTGAGTACTCTTTTTTCCACCTTGTTGCACATTTTATGTCCTTACTCCGGTATATATATATATATATATATATATATATATATATATATATATATATATATATATATATATATATATATATATATATATATATATAACTTCAGTGGCGACTCCGGTACTCGGGCTTTTCGGGATTAGCCCGAGTAAAAATTTAGTAAAGTGAACGTGTATTTGCATGCTAATTTAATTTCTGCCAACACTAACTTCAAATACATTATTTGCATTTGACGGATATTTGTCCTCATCTTGTTTGTTGTTAACACAGCGCTTCGGCTGATATACTCTCCAGCCTTCATCAGGTGCCTTGGAGAAATTTCGAACCTGAATCTTGGGGTTAGTAGCCCGCGCTCTTAACCACTACATCATATGGAGTGAATTTTAGGGCTTATAAATCTCTACGCCATATGGAGTGAATTTTAGGGCTTATAAATCTAATATTTTCCTATCCTTCCTTAATACCGATTCCCATATCCTACTCATATCTGCACTCGGTCTGCTTAGGAGGTTATTATGTCCTAGCATATGTGCTGCTTCTTTTAGTTTTCGTATTTTACAGTGGTGTTCTCTGTCTATTATTTTAACTTCATCCCACAAGGGGAAGTGATCTCCGTCTTTCTATACTTGATCAGCTATACCCGATTTATCAATATCTTCCCGTGTCACAGCTTTGCGATGTTTCCCTACCCTTATTTTGAGGCGGCGGCATGTTTCGCCTTTCTATAATCTACCACAGCTGCATGGGATGGAGTACACACAGTCTTTGGTCATTTTCTCTTCTATTGGTGGTTTTACTCGAAGGAGATATTTGTGAAGTGTTGTATTACTCTTGAATACTGTCCTGATATGAGTAGCATATGGGAACCGTTATTAAGAAACGATAGGAAAATAAGCCCTAAAATTCACTCCATAATTGCCCATGGCATATGGCGTTGTTGTTAAGAGCGCGGGCTACTAACCCCAAGATTCTGAATTCGATTCCAGGCAGTGACCTGAATAATAATAACGATTATGATAATTATAATAACATCCAAAAATACCTTAGGAATGAGAACTCAGGTTTGAAATTTCCCCAATACACTTGATGAAGGCTGGAGAGTATATCAGCCGAAACGTTGTGTTAACAACAAATAGATGAGGACAAATATCCGCCAAATGTAAATAATGTACATAATTCCTCATCTCTCAAATATAGAACTGTACTAACTTCAAGTATGTAATTGCTGCCAATAACTCAGGTTCCTTTTATTGAGCCTGGTCGCAGTTCATTTATTTTCGTTCAGCGTCTGGTGGTCGTCATAGTGATGCCCTCTGTCAAAAAATATAATTCGTAGTAAACGTTCTCTCGATGTCGTTCACACATGCCTGACTCGGATTCAGAACTTACAGCCCGAGTTATCTACAATCGTAAAAATTAAAAGTAATTCAAATTCAATGTTTTCTTGAAGCAATAAATTTCTATAGAGATTAGAATTTAAATTCCGATCTATGAAATGTTTCCGTTCTTCAATATTCTTAAAGGAACGAAAAATTATCCAGCAACTCGGGCTAAAACGAACGAGCCTGGTAGGTGTAAAAGACTAACTGGCATCTCTTGTCAGAGTACAGGCGACAGTCAAACCGCTTATGTTTATTATTTGATTGATGTTATTCTGTATGTAAAGATCAGTTGTGTTTGCGGGGTTGCTTTATCTTTAGCTTCAACTTAGAAATGGAGAAAGACATAGCGCTAGATATATAAAATAAACCACTTGGGGCGAAATCTGTGATGAGCCCGAGTGACGCTGATGACCTGGAGTTGCTGACACATACATACATACATATACACACACATGGAGGTACGCTTCGCGAGTGAACAAGAAGAGATAAAACACTCCACTGTGCCTTTGAGATGAACTGAGTGGGTGCTGCTACCAACATACTGTGGCAAACATGCGGCCATAGTGAGGATTGGTAGAGTGCCCCCAGAAATTGACGAGGCGCGACTAGTGGCAGCCATCCTCTATAATACAGAAGAAGACACTAAAATACTGAAAATTACAAGAACTACAGAGGTAAATTGGTGGGGATACGGCCTTGAGGTGTCGGTTCACATCAGTTTATAAGACCTCCACAAAACTGCCGAGGAATTGGTGTTGCCGGACGAGACGAGGTTGAGAGTTGTAGTGGAGGGAAGACCTCCCGAATTCTATCAATGTGGAGTACGGGGACACATGAAAGCTAAGTGTCCCCAGAAACACGAAGAGAAAGTGACGGAGATGGAACAGCAAGAAGAGATGGACGTGCAAGGCATAGAGGAGCAGAGGCCAGTGGAAAATATGGAAGAAAGATACACAGTGGTGAAGAGGAAGAAAAGACAAGAAAACGCGGACTCACCACCAAAGAGTCCCATGAAGAAAAGAAAAGGAAGTATAGAGGAGAGACAAGGGTTATTAAAAGGAGGAAAAGCGAACGAGCAGAAAAGAAACGAGATGCCGGTAAAATTAAGCGAGAAAGACGAAGAGAGAAAACAGAGCAATACCAGCAATTGGCACGGAGGAGAAAGTAAAAGCACAAGAAAAAAAGGAAGATAGAAGAGAAATGACAACAACATCGAGTGAGAGATAAGCAGGGAAGGAAGAGATGGAAAGATCAGCAACAGCAGAAGAGATTAGTGAAGGCAATCAGGAAGTAACACTGAAGGGAAAACAGTACATGATACAGTACTATGATACAGTACAGAAAAATGTAGAAATTGAAAAAGGATCACGAAAATGAAAACATGTAATTAGGGTGAAGTTAGCGCCTAAACCATACAATGAAAGATTTAAAGCAGTCTTGTTTGTAAAAGAGAAAGGTGAAAGGTTGAAGGAACTATTCGGGGAAAGATATCACCGTTACAGATTCAATGAGTTGCCAGCGGTGGTGGCAATTGAGGACATAGTGAAATATCTAATATAAAAGAGAATCATGTAACAGCCGCATTCTTTGGAGGTAAAACCTTGTTTTCCTTAAAATTATTCATTGATATTTGAATAATCTTTGATATAAAATTAAAATACGAAAATATTGGACATTTTAGGCAGTATTAAATATTCACATATCACTTAAAGCTTCTGAGTACTTTAGAAATCTAATTGCTATATATATTTTAATAGAGAAATACAAAATAAAAGATGTTTTTGGAATTAAAAATATAAATAAATGCAATTAACAATATACGAGATTTGACTTTGAAAAACTAAGATTTTATAGAATGAGCAAATAGAAAAAAAAACAAAGTAAAGAATTTTAATGACTACTAATAATAAAGTGTGAATAAAGCATTAATTTTCTCTTTTATTTTTTTATAGATGCTGAGATCAAATCTGTGGCAGATGGTTTGTTGTGTTTTAGGGTAAGACATTTAATTCTTCAAGGAAACCCTTTAGATTCTAGTTAATTATAACAGTTGCTTTCTGTAATGAGAAAGAATCTTCACTTGTGGTTGCAGGTTCGATTTTAGGTTAAAATCTTTTACTTCACATGCCTGTACAAGCAATTTTAAGCAATAGATAATTTCTTAGAGAAGGATGGTCTCTGTTTTCTTGACATATCTTTGACATGTAAGACATTGTAGGAACTTAGTAACTCATTAAGGTTCGTAAAGTAATTGCCTTAAGAATCGTCTGCGAACATTTGAAAGACAGTTGATCTAGGGAGAGATTTTAAACTCAGAACACATCAGGAAAGTTATGAACATCGGCCAATAAACTGAAAACTGAAACTTTATACATGCACTGTATGCAATTTATTCTGACGATTTAACCCTTTGTTACTGTCGCCGTTATAACTGCAGTAAACAAATTTGTAAACATTTGAACAACAACGCTAATTTTCATTAATTGTGATGTAAAGAAATGAAACGAAAATGATACAAAAGTGTTTTTTTTTTATTGTGAGCTTACCGCTTGCTCAGTATCATAACTATGAGTCATTGAAGGAACCTCTACGTCGTTTTCCTATGTGGTAGAAGTAGCAATCCGATTCCATCAGGTTGTTCCCATTGTTCTCTTATCTAAGCACATGAATGTCGAACCTATTAAACTTAAATTTTGTGACCCTGCTCTGAAATTAAACCAAAGCAAAATATCCCTGAAATGTGTTTAACGTTGACACGAATCCACCTTTAGAACTTTTCTCTGGTTTTAGATTTCCTGTTCAATTACATTCTGATGGCGAAAAAATGTCTTTGAAGATAAACACTTTGAAACTAAAGAATTATAATTTAGGCATTTTATCTAATACATTAAAAGCTAAAGGTTATCGTTTGAACTTTTCATTTAAGGACTGGAATGATAATATTTTTATTCAGGCTTTATGGTCGGTGTAAGTAAAATTCAAACAATAAAACGGAGCTGTTAGAAACTACCAAAGGCAAACAAATTCTTTTGATACAACAAAGAAGAATTATTAGAGAGGAACAAATTGAATCAAGGTAAGGCAGCATGATGTATGAACCATATATATCTTTTGTTCCACATATTCACATCAGTTTATATATCTTTTTATCTCTTACTTGTTTGAGTCATTGAACTGCAGCCATGCTGGGGCACCGCCTTGAAGGGCTGAGTCAAACAAATCAACCCCAGTCCTAATCCTAACCCAGCCGTAATCTCAGTACTTATTAAAAAAAAAATCCTGGTACTTAATCAAGCAGTTTCTTTTTCCCGAAGCGTTTAGTTAGGAAGTCGTAGATAAACCAACACCAACTGTCGAGGCTTCTTTCGATTTCCGCCTACTAAATCCATTCACAAGGGTTTCGCTGGCCGGGGACTATAGTAGAAGGCACTTGCTAAAGGTGCTACGCGGTGGGATTGAACCTAAAACCAATTAGTTGGGAAGCTTCTCAACTACACAGCCACATTGATTTACAATTTTCGATTTTGATAAACTCCATTGTATGACCAACAAAATACCAAATTGGGACAACTATGAGTAAGTTCTTAGGCCTGGGAACAACGCTGTACCAGTGATGCGATTCGAACTAGAGATACGTCGACCACTAGTCGACTATGATACTTTTACTCATATGAAGGTTAATCTCGCTTGAAGCACGAAACTGTGAGTGCTGAATATTAGTCGATTAAACATACTAATCAATACTTGACTGATTCTTATTTTATCAGTCACCGGAAGAATGACGGATAAAATCGACTCCAGCAGGTTTTGAACTTAGGACATGAAGTAATATAAGTCAACGACTCGAGGTATTTTGTGCAATGTTCTGCTGATATCGACCACGAAACACATCGTCATACAATACTGACGTCGTCATTGTTATCGTCACGTATTTGTTGTTGTTTAGCCCTGATAAGCTCTGACTAAACAGACCTCTTACTAAGTATGTTACAGCTGTGGCAATTCCGTCTTGTTTTCAGGAATAGTGTGTTTAATGTCGTTAATTTTCTTTTCTACTCTAGGCACAAGGCTCGAAATTTTGGGGGAGGAGGCCAGCCGATTAGATCGACCTCAGTACGAAACTGGCACTTAATTTATCGACCCCAAAAGGATGAAAGGCTAAGTCGACGTTGGCGAAATTTGAACCCAGAACGTAAAGACAGACGAAATACAGCTAAGTATTTCGCCCGGCGTGCTAACGACTCTGCTAGCTCGCCGCCTTAATGTCGTTAGTTTTCTGAAAGCAGAAAAGTGCAATTTGAGGGAAGATTTTATGCTATTTCTAGTGTAGATGTTCTTTCATTGTCCGAACTATTGTTTCCAGTGTCTTGACTTTAAATGTAAGACAAGTAATTGATCTGATACGAGATATATAATTCTGTGTCGAGCCGTAGACAGTGACCGTTGTAGGCTACAGTTGAACTTTGTCAAATATGTCTTCTTCAGCTTCGAATCAAAAGATAGTATCGTTATCATCAATCAAATAAGAAAGTTAGACATATCAAATATTTCATGGGCGTATAGAATACCTACCACTCGCTATTAAAAAGCAGAAAAAAAAGAATATAACAATAAAAAATATAAATTAAAAACAGTGCGCTGACATACATAAAGTATCTATCTATCTATCTATCTATCTATCTATCTATCTATCTATCACTTTCTCTGTATATATATATATATATATATATATATATATATGTATGTGTGTGTGTGTGTGTGTGTGTGTGTGTGTGTGTGTGTGTATGTACACGTACGCACACACATACGTATGTGTACATATGTGCATGTGTTTTAATGTGTATATGTTTGTAAGCATGTGCACGAGAGTTTATATATCCACAAAAATATAAAGAGTATTGAAATGTTACTGAACGCTAGCTGATGAATGAAGGCATCTTTGTTCACTCCTCTTCTTTTATGTTTACTGTGCACTTATGGTTTCACTACTATATTGCACTCCAGAGTATATCCATAAGTTTTATCCAACTCCATATGCAAACAAAGAGGGACGAGCAGGTTAGTTTCAATTCTATGTTGGGATTCGTCAGCAACGAACACGTTGTTTAACTCTACAGGGAGACACTGTCTTTAAGCTCTCTATTTCTTAGGGCCTAAATAAATAGGATAGACCGATTTGCATATGTAATGCATTTTTGGTAGCTAGTTTGAGTAACAGTGTGTTAACTATATTTTGCTTCATTACTATACTGTACGACAGTGCATTTTTTCTTTTTAGCAAAAACCGTTTAAAAAAGACAGATTAATGGATGTATTGCTCTCAATAGCCTACTCGTAGCCTCAGTAAGCTTTTTGCTTACTGTCTACTCGTCCCAGTGTTTCTGACAGTGATCTTTAAATGGCTTATTGAGATAGATATTCAGTTGTGTTTTTGTTTCGATGTCACTAGAAACAGGCGAGATATTGTCAATTAACTATCACAATCTGTACCTACAGGTATCCAGTAACAATAGTGTATGCATGTGTGTGTGTGTGAGTGAGTGAGTGTGTGTGTGTGTGTGTGTGTGTGTGTGTGAGTGTGTGTGTGTGAGTGTGTGTGTGTGTGTGTGTGTGTGTGTGTGTGTGTGAATGGGTCTATTTGTGTCAATGTACGTAAGCATAAAAACTAGAGACTACACTGAATGTTACTGTATGAAAACTAATTATGTACTGGGTAAATTTTTACTCGTATCTGACTTAACGACAAAGGTTTGTTTTATGTATTTATAAAAGTTAACATGCTTGAAATCTTGACATAAGTATATTTTGAAGTGCAAAAATACGCAATTATTTCGTGTTACTATATAAACATAACTTTCAAATAGCGGTCGAATTGCGATACCTATTTTTAATGTGCTTTTAATCTTGGGCATGATCTTAAATGCATCTTTACTCACCAGTCTCGAATCATCTTTTCTGTTTCATCATGTCTTGCAGCCGCACAGTTATTTATATTCCTAGGTATTCGACTGCTTTCAACTTAAAACTTATTTCATAATTCCTCTTTTATTTAAAGGGGAAATGACGGAGTCGTATAGCATGGCTGGATTCTAATAATGTTAATCTGGAGAATGCTTGAAACAAAGTGACAACATGCACCTCCTTATGCAACTGTCATTAAACAACGAGTTTCTGTGGTGATTGACTCTTCTGATGTCTATTGGCTAGCATACTGAAGCGCCACAGACCATCTTTTATCTGAACGCGATTGATTGGCAAAGTTCACTTGCGAAGTGGTGCAAACAGAACGTAGCTTTTTCAAACGGACTTCTTTCTTGAAGAATATGCACTTTATCGTTGTGAAATCGTGTCACATATTACATTTATATTATAAAGATGCAAAACAAGCCTTCGTTGTTATGTGTGTGTTGGCACTCCGTCGCTTACGACGACGAGGGTTCCAGCTGATCCGACCAACGGAACAGCCTGCTCGTGAAATTAACGTGCCAGTGGCTGAGCACTCTAAAGACACGTGTACCCTTAACGTAGTTCTCGAGGACATTCAGCGTGACACAGAGTGTGACAAGGTTGGCCCTTCGAAATACAGGTACAAGAGAAACAGGAAGTAAGAGTGAGAGAATGTTGTGGTGGAAGAGTACAGCAGGGTTCGCCACCCTCCTGCCGGAGCCTCGTGGAGCTTTAGGTGTTTTCGAAAACCTGGGAATCGAAACTGCGATCCTATGACCGCGAGTCCGCTGCTCTAACCACTGGGCCATTGCGCCTCCACTCTTCGTTGTTAAAGTAGAGGTTAAAAATTTATCCGGTGCATAAATTTTTATACAATAGGTAGTTAAAACTATTTTTATTGCTCTACTTTTATAATTTCATTATAATAGTGTGGGTCAAGATGTTTCAATAGGAAACATCCTGTGTCAGTTGTTTGTGAAACAGGTGTTGGGTCATTGTCATAATCAACCATGCTAACAGTTTACCGTACATCAAAAGATTTAAAGTTCCTATTATCTTATAGTTGTAGTATAAGACGACTTCCTGTTTGGGGGAGATATTTTTAAGGTTAAATAGTCAACTTATACGTCGATGTAATACGCTGGTAATAATATAAATATAGTCTTAGTATAACTATTGAAGAATAATGTTAGAATTGAACATGCTATGAGGTGCATGTGTGTGAGTATGTGTGTATGTGTGTGTGAGAGAGAGAGAGAGAGAGAGGTAGGGAGAGAGAAAGAGAGGAGGAGAGAGAGAGTTAGGGAGAGTAAAGGAAAAAGGAAAGAAGAGAGAGGGGAGTAAAAAAGAGAAGATAAGAAACAAAAACTGCAATGTCAGAATACAAAGCATCAAAAGTGTAATGTTTATATAAAACACCATTAGCGGTAGCGGTGGAGGTGGCGGCTTCTATGCTAAAAATAGCAAGAACAAGAACAACTGCATCAATAATAGTTATATCAGTTCTTGTTATGGAGATGACATATTTCTCAACCTGAACGATATAGTTATAGTGAGCGAGAATTATACATACATACATACATACATACATACATACGTACATACATACATACGTACATACATATATACATTGTCAGTTAATTGTCCGTAAGTCAGAAATAAAAGCACACTCAATATAATTAATAAAATGGATTTTTGTGTTTATCTCTATTTTTGCCCCCACTTGCTCTCACCTTTTCTCTCTTTTCTTTTTGTATGCATTCACACACACACACACACACGTATGTATATATGTGCATATATATGTATATATGCATATGTATATATGTGCATAT
>NC_142930.1:24600284-24605284 GCF_046866305.1 Octopus bimaculoides | reverse complement strand
AGACTTTATGTCTACTTTATAAAATAAGTTTGGAGACAAAATGATCGAATGTTTAAATCACTGGGCTCTCAAATTACTCCTCTTTAATTTCCTATCTTTAAGCAGTGATCCGTCAGATCAATGAAGGATATTTCATTAAATATATTCAGTCCTTGGCTCATTGTATTACTACGTTTATTTTTTACCCTTTGAGAAATTAAATTGAAGAACTTTTTTTGGGAGTCCTATGGTTAAGCATTCGACTCTTAATTACCTTAACAAAACTTAACTCTTTAACAATAACTTTACTATTTTTGTGTGGGATTCTCTGAACTATTTATTCGTTGAATAATTTTATTTTACGCTAATGTACAATCCCTCTCTCTCTCTCTAACACACACACACACACACACACACACACACACACACACACACACACACACACACACACACACACACACACACCAGCTATGGTATATTCTGTTAAGAACGCAGTAGAGTACAGTATAAAGCACTTCCACCTTCAGATTTCACCTTGCGCTATCCCCTAGTAGTATTATACGTACTTCCAGGTTGTGTGTGAATAGATAATTGAAAAAATTTGTAGTCAACAAGAAGGAGTACGGTTGGACATTTATTTTTCAATCACTACAACTGTTTCTACGCAACGTAGTTCTCCAGGTACTTGATTATGCAACCGCTTCCCTGCATTATGATATCTAGTTGTGTTTCCTCAGGTGATATGTAAATGTTGTCTCTGTAAGTTTAAATTCTCAGCTTCAAAAACATCCTCTCTGTCTGTGGTGGCCTGAATTTATTAGTAGTCACTGAGTTTATCAAGGCGTAATTTTTGCAGAGGAAACCGTTGACAAACTTCTTTGAATGTGTAGATGTAGTGGGATGCTGATTCTGCTACTGTTAAAGCGGTTGTCGTTTTAAACGGATTGGCATTTGATTTCTTTGTGCTGTTGATTTTTTTCTTTATGGGTGAGAATACATACGTAAAACAAAACATACAAATCTGCACATATACGTACGTACATACATACATACATGCATACATGCATACATACATGCATACATACATACATGTATATATATATATATATATATATATATATATATATATATATATATATATATATATATATATATATATATGTATATATATATATATATATACATGTATATATATATATATATATATATATATATATATATATATATATATATATATATATATATATATATATATATATATATATATATATATATATATACACACACCCTATCTATATAAATAATAACTTAAATAGTTATGTTCTCAAGCCGGCAACATATATTGCAGTGGATTATTCTCTGCAGAATTGTTTCCGGAATTTGGCGCGCCAGAGCTGAGGCATTTTGAAAAATACCCCAATGTAATCGGTAAAACTGTATGCAAGTCTTATTTCGGGAAGACAATTCGTGTATAGTTCTGCAAATTATATTGATTCTAGAACGGTTGTGCTGACGAGAACACGGATGTTGTTACGTAAGTAAAACGTTAATTTTCGAAACTGCAGTACGCAACTAATTCTTTATTCTGTATATTTCTCATTTTGTCCTGTTCTGGTGTTTTGCGAAATTTTTTCTGGAGAACATTATTTGTTTTTTGTGGTTGGGTCGTTGATGACCTCATTCTAGCATATTGGATGTCCACCTAATGGTCATCCCTTATACACGTGTAATACAATTTTTCTGAATTTTCAGATTTTTTTATACGCTAGGCCACTTGGTTTTAAATTGAATTAATATTCAATTTATCATCCTATCTATATATATATATATATATATATATATATATATATATATATATATATATATATATATATATATATATACATGTATGTATGTTCCTCAGAGTTTCACATGACCGTTCATCAGACAGTTGCGATGATACTAAATAAAAAATTGCGTGGGTACATATATGATATAATATAATCTAATATAATTAATATAATGTCATATGTATTCGCACAGTTTTTTTACTCAGCATCATCGTTACTGTCAGACGAACGGTCATATGAAACTGTAACAGTTTATACACACACACACACACACACACATACACACACACACACACACACACACACTCATATACGGAGGTGTAATTGTCAGGTAAGTAATTTGATCTGAGACCGTATGTTGAAACTAAAACGTGTGCAGAATGGAAGACAATAGTCAAATTAACCAATGAGCCATTCAGAAACACACAAAGATTGTTTCTGTCTGTTAAACAGTCATTATTTGTTATGTGGTATCAAAATTTTCATCTCTTGAACTGCGACCTGGTCAACGTTGTCAGTACCAG
Source organism: Octopus bimaculoides (assembly GCF_046866305.1). Lineage (NCBI taxonomy): Eukaryota > Metazoa > Mollusca > Cephalopoda > Octopoda > Octopodidae > Octopus > Octopus bimaculoides. Next base: position 24,602,952 of record NC_142930.1, on the reverse strand, counting down.
GTCAACAAAAATTTTGACACCATCCCCAAAATAGTAAGTTTAAATGAAGTTAAAAGTCTTAAGTGTTTCTGAATGTCTAACATATGTCTTCAACACTAATATGTGTGTATGTGTGTATTTGTGTGTGTGTATGCGTGTGTGTGTGTATGTATGTATGTGTGTGTGTAATATATATATATATATACGCACATGTGTATATGCAGTAGACTGACTGCTTTAGCAGGATGTTTTGCGTTTAGAATATTGGTTTTTGTTACGAATTTAGATATTTGAATCATGTTTATTTCTTTTCAAGACATTTTGCGGTAACTATCAGGTAATTGAATAAATCGCAATGATTTCATGTTTATCTTATTGATAGACGATCTCATTTATCTTAACTATTTCTAATTTTAGAGCAGTACCTATGTCTTGCAAAATTGGTAACTGGGGCAAAATGAGTAATTTCTGATTTCTCGTCATTCTTTCCCCACCTGCTTAAAACCATTACATTATAAGTATTGCATCATCATTTTGTACTGTTGCATCATCTTTGAAAGTAAAAATTGGTCAGCATAGTTCTTATTGTTGAAGTTGAGAGAGTTTGAAACGCAGTCAGGTGACTGGTACTTTTTCAAGAAATTTTTCTCAACTTTGATCCGAGTGGAATTGAAATTGCTAATAAAAAATCTTAATAATTTTTTGTGTTTAGTAATCAATATTCTTTTCTCTGTTGGATTCCAAGTCAATTTTTCCCCACACTAATGTCTAATTTGATAATTTTCAATTATCAGAAAATGATTTCTAAATCGAGGCAGAATGAATAATGCCTAATTTCGATAATTTCTTCTCTCTAAATGCACGGTGCATAGATATATCCGGAAGAGAACCACTTCAGCAGATCTTGAAGAAGCTAAAGAGAATATTTTATGTTGGGTTTTTAGATTTAGTCAAGTTTCGTTAATTTCATATAATTTTTCCACGATCCTATTTCATTTAACCTAGATATTTAAAAAGTTTTTGCTGAATTTCTGATGTATAAGGATGGATATTAATGTGTATGAGACTGTTTTCAAATGTAATTCTGGTGAATTGAAGAAGCAAATTTACCTTATCTTGTCATACTCATTTTCTCCATCTAAATTTGCTTTTTATATGCTCAAAGAGAACGGATATAATTTTTCTGAAATAGTATTCTGAATATGCAGTAGTGCTTTTCATGCGTTTAGGGAAGGTCATTTGCTTAGCTGGTATAGTTTTCGTAAAGTTGTAAACATTTATGAAAAATAATTTTTTTCATAGTCAAACATGCACCCCACCTCACATGGGGCTATGTTATTCGTGTATGTAGGACTTTGTAAACTAGCGTGTAAGTGTTTCTCTTTTGTTAGGTAGGCACAAGGTGTTACAGTATTTTTTTGCTTTTGGTATTATTGGATTTAATTCTTTTGCTTTGACAATATAAAGTTGAAAGATACAATGTTCAGTATTTAAACTCTTAGTAATTGAGTGCTTCAACTTTTTTCTTACAAAAGTATGTTAATAGGTGGTAAGTTTATCCAGAACAGAATCTGAAGAAATTTTATAAACAAGCAGCAAGCTAACTCATTTCTTTAGTTAATGTTTTGTTATTTTGGGTATTTCTTGTTTTTGGGTATTTATTGCAAGGTGGGGGTTATTAGTCAGGCATGTCATAGTTTTGTTAATAGAGAAAATCGTTTATCTGTTGCTTTGATGTTCACTTTGGGTAAAAGTTATATGTCTATATGTTTCTCTCTAGGTGTTCATTGGTGTAACAATTTGGTGTTCTCTAGGTGTAACAATTTGGTTAGTAAAAAAGGATTTAAACCTTTGTATTTTATGGAGGCAGAGTTGGCTTGATGCTTGTTTATGAAATTTCTTCAGATTCTGTTCTGGATATATGCTAAAATGCGGTTGATATGGGTGTGCATATATTCCTGTATAAAAATAGGAACAAAAATAAAATAAAATATCTAATTAATATAATCTAATCTAATATATATGTATATAGTGAGAATTTACAAAAAAAAAAAAGCCCAACAAAAATAAAAGACGAAGACGGGTGTGTAAACAACAAATACATGTATTACTTTAACGCTCGGGAAGTGAGAAAGTCTTTTACGTTTCGAGCCTACGCTCTTCGACAGAAAAGAACATAGAAACAAACAGGGACAGAAAGTAAAGTATATGTGTGTGTATATATATATATATATATATATATATATATATATATATATATATATGTATGTGTGTATGTGTGTGTGTGTCTGTGTGTGTCTGTGCGTCTGTGTGTTTATTAATGCAATTATTTCTATAGAAGCATACAACTATTTTCATATGCAAAAGCTAAATTCCTTTGCCTACTTTCAGCTGTTATGGCAGGTTTATCGAAACCAGCTATTTGTTGGTTTTGAATATTCATATCGGAAACATATTTATAGTTTACATGATGCTTTACAGACATTATCAGGTAATAGAATAAGTCTTCGAGACTTCAAATAAATCTTATTGGTGGTCGAGTAAACCATTAATCTTAACTTTATTTCGCTTTTGGACACTCATCTACGACTTCTAAAGTATGCTGAAGCTATTGAAATGTTTATTATAGATGGACAAAATTCTTCCTGCACCCCCGCTTTGTCCCGTACGCTATGTATGTATGTATGTA
>NC_142930.1:24480284-24597784 GCF_046866305.1 Octopus bimaculoides | reverse complement strand
GGTTTTATAGATATTTCAAAATTATGATGCTATGATGCTAGGTGTTCCCATTATTTTGTCCAACACGCACTCACACACATATGCATATATTGACATGAGCTTTTTATGTATAAATATCGATATTCTAGCAAACTTTGACTGATGATGCACTCATAGAAAGTTAGGGAAGGGTGTGCGTTTTCACAAGGATATGTAGTAGATTTGAATTCAAAATTTGGTTAGTTGTCGTGTATAATCTACCTGCAATTGTCATGAGATCTCATATGAACTAGCAGATCCAGGCTTTGACAAACAGACACTACTGCAGATATTACAAACATGTTCCAATTGAAAAGTGTCTGGGACTGAGGTCAAGTTCTATTTTTGAAGTTCTCGTTTCAAGATAGAGTATTTGATTTTCCGTTTTCCAAATATTTTACAACCATCATAGATCATTTCTCTCCATACCGATCAATTTTCCGTCAAGTGTTATAAGTACCACAAGCACAAAATCCTCAACATTTGATTAACTCTTGTAACTTTCTGACCACTAAAAATATAACGAAAACATATAATTCATGTATTCAATGCTGCTTCTGCAGTTTGTTCGACCTAGTCTACACATGTATTCACATACATACGGATATGTACATGCGTACACATAATGAAGTCTATATATTTTACGCATGTATAAAAATATATATATATAACATCTATTTTTAGTATTATGTTTGTATATGTATATATATGTATGTGTTTATATGTTTATCGATAGGCATATATATATATATATATATATATATATATATATATATATATATATATATATATATATATATATATATATATATATATATATATATATGTATATGCACATATGTGTATATGCGTATATATACGTGCCATATAGAAAGACCAGCAAACATGCCAATAGAATTCCTAGAGACAAGAAAATCCTTATGAGACACAGAACAAAGGTCTCAAACCAGTTAAATAGAGAACTGGAGGATAGGAAAAGGGCTAAATTAAAACTAACACTGTTAGAAATAGAAAACAAAATTAAACTCTCTCATGAAAAGGAGAGAGCAGAGAAGGAGAAGAGAGCAGTAGAAAGCATAAAAACAAACCCCAAGGCTTTCTATAGATTTGCAAAAGAGACTGCTACGGTAGTGTATAAGATAGGACCCCTATTCCTGCCTAATGGCTCACTGACTGCGGATCCCACATGGATAAGTGAAGTGCTCAGTACACAATTCAAGAGTGTCTTCACTTCTCCTCTGAGTCACATGCAGATAAAGAACCCAGCTGATTTCTTTGACAATAGCACTCAGCAGAAAAAGACTGCATCCATTACCTACATCGACATTGAAGAGGAAGATGTGATAGCTGCCATAAATGAAATGAGCTCAAATTCGGCAACTGGCCCCGATGGTTTCCCAGCTGTCCTCTTAAAGTCGTGTAAACAAGAATTAGCAGGACCACTCCGGATACTCTTCCAGAGTTTCCTTTGAAATGGTAAACTTCCCAAAAAGCTGAAGGAAGGCACCATATGTCCTATCCATAAAGGTGGAAGCAGAGCAGAGGCTGGGAACTACAGGCCCATCTCTCTGACTTCACATATTAGCAAAGTCATGGAACGAGTTGTCAGAAGGAGATTGATTGCGTTCCTAGAAGAAAATGACTTGCTGAACGAGACCCAGCATGGTTTCCGTCCAGGTAGAAGCTGCCTCACGCAGCTCTTGCAGCATTATGACTGGGTCCTGAAGCAGCTACTTGACCATTCAAATGTTGATGTGATATATCTCGACTTTGCAAAAGCCTTTGACAAAGTTGATCATGGCTTGATATGTCACAAGCTGCGAAACCTTGGCATAGCTGGTAAATTAGGAGAGTGGATGCATGACTTCCTGAATGGTAGAAGTCAGACAGTTGCAGCCAATGGAGAACTATCTAGGGAAACACAAATATTGAGCGGTGTTCCACAAGGAACTGTTCTGGAGTCACTACTGTTCATAGTGGCCCTTCTGGACATGCCCACGGTCACTCGGAGAGCCACTGTCACTAGCTATGCTGATGACACAAAGATATCTCAAGCAATAAAGAATCCTGATGATATTGTAAGCCTGCAGAATGACCTAAATGCAATATACGAGTGGGCAGAGCAAAATAATATGCTGTTCAATGCAAAAAAATTTCAAGCACTGCGCTACAAGACCACAAGTACCTCCCAACTGGCATACAAAGGGCCTGGAGGTACTGCAATCCCAGAACCACAAACAGTAAGAGATCTGGGCATCAACATGTGTAGTGATGCATCATTTCACATGCACATTGTCAAGTTGACAGCAAAGTGCAGACAACTGGCAGGGTGGATACTGAGGACATTCCGTACAAGGGATCAAAAAGTCATGTTGACTCTGTGGAAGACATTTGTTCTGAGCCGCCTAGACTATTGCTCTCAGTTGTGGTCACCACACAGTGTTAAGCGGGCAGCAGAACTCGAGACAATTCAGCGGCACTATACAAAAAAGATCGCCACAGTCCAACAGATGAACTACAAGAAGCGACTGAAGGCACTAGGTCTCTACTCCCTGGAGCGCAGGCGGGAGAGATATGTAATAATATACATATGGAAAATACTGGAAGGACTGGTGCCAAACTTTGGCATCAAGTACTACAGGAATGCCCGCACGGGTCGCCACTGCGTGGTGCCAAAGGTGCCTTTCACTGCATCTCACATAAGAACGAGATACTGCAGCAACCTCGGTTTCAGAGGACCTCAGCTCTTCAATGCCCTGCCAAAACATTTGAGAGACATGCAAGACATGGATGCGGAGGTCTTCAAGACAAAACTTGACGCTGTCCTCTCCACGATACCAGACGAACCAATGGCTCGTAATGAGACACAGTTTAGGGCAGCGATGTCAAATTCTCTTATACACCAGATGTGCCATCAAAACTCTTGATTGGACCATATCAGGTGGGGGAGAAGAGCCATGCAAGGAACGTGAAGAGAGCAAAGCATAAAGACAGAAAATCACGGTGGTGCTCCAGCATGACCGCAGCCACTTGGCTGAAACCCATAAATAAATAAATAAATAAATACATATATATGTATGGTTGTATGCACATGTATATATCAATATATATATGTGTGTGTGTGTTTGTGTGTGTGTGTTTGTGTGTGTCTGTGTGTTTGTGTGCGTGTGTGTGTTTGTGTGTGTGTGTATGCACATATTACACTCACGCACACACATGTATTTATATCTAAGCTCACACATGTGTACACACATTGTTCGAATGTGTTGAGTATTTCAGATATTCAATATTTTAATAATTGCAGCTGAATTTTGTTTAGATGAAAATTACATGTGAAGTTTAGATTTATCGTTAGTTCCTCCAGCTCCCCTCTCCAAAAATCATTGCACAAAATATTTTTCTTCATACCTTGACAGCTAGTGTTATTTGTCTGCAGAAATGGTGTTCATAATCTATAACCTCGAGAACTCGTCTAAAAGAACGGAGAAAAACATTCTGACGCAGACGTGGCTGTATGGTAAGAAGTTTTCTTTCCAACCACAAGGTTGCGGATTCAGTCCCACTGCGTGGCACATTGGGCAAGTGCCATCTACTACATAGCCTCAGGCCGAGCAAAACCTTGTGAGTGGATTTGGTAGACAGAAACTGGAAGAAGCACGTAGTATATATATATATATATGTGTGTGTGTGTGTGTGTGTGTGTGTGTGTGTGTGTGTGTGTGTGTGTGTATGTATATGTGTGTGCGTGTGTGTGTGTTTATGTCTGTGTTTGTCCTCTCACCATCTCTTGAAACTTAGCGGTTCGGTAAAGGGACCGATAGAATAAGTACCAGACTTGCAAAGAAAAAGTTTTGGGATCGATTTCTTTGACTAAAACCCTTTAAGGCAGTGATCCAGCATGGCTGCAGTCAAATGACTGAAACAAGTAGAAAAGTAAAAGAGTAAGTGATTAAAATAAGTTATATATGAAGAGTAAATTAGAAGCTATTTCGAGTGTACAATATTCGGTGCGCCATATTTGTAAGAAAATTTAACACCAGTGGATTACTCTGATTTGAGAAACTAAGCTCATCTATCAAATCATATTTCATTCACTATTACGTCCCTTTGAATTCTGACTTCGAATCTCCCTGGAGTTGAACTTTCCTTTCATCCCACCAGGGTTTGCCGAATATTTGTATCATTTTAATATTATCACCTACACTCTTTATCAGGGATTGAAGATATGCGACTATATTAGAAATCTTATTTCATTCGTATTGAATCCATGTCGACAAACTGAAATGTTAGTAGTTCAAGTTTTACCATCGATACTTTGTAAACTTAGGATACTTAATTCTCAGAATCTTAATCTGCCTAACTCGAATAGCCACTGTCGGGTCATATAATTTTTACTGTAGTCGCAGAAGCATATCGGAACTGTCACACTGAACCTCTTGACGCTCAACACTCTATGCCTGGCGGTGCAGTATGGTCTTCGATGAGGCAGAGAGACATTGTGCACCCGGAAGAATAGATCTGTAGGCCGCACCTAATCGTTCATGATAAATGCCTTCTCGACAAAAGTCTCATCACGGCTGGGATGCACAATAATATCAACGATAACAACAACCAGTACCTGCAGCGCTGTACAAGTGAGATAAATGTTTATTATTAGGTCGTCATAAACAATTGGACCTTTAACAATCACGTTTTTATTTATGAACGATATTATCTAATGCATTCTTCCATTTTGAAGACTCAAAGATCTGATCTATTTGTAGCAGGATATATATATATATATATATATATATATATATATATATATATATATATATATATATATATATATATATATATATGTATATATATATATGCATATGTATATGTACATGTGTATATATAAGTATATATATATATATTTATATATATATATATATATATATATATATATATATATATATATATATATATATATATATATATATATATATATATATATATATATATATATATATATTTACATATATATATATATTTATATATATATATATATATATTTATCATACCACAATATTGGTCGGACTCGATAAAATTTTGGTATTAAGAAATCTTTGGTTAGAAAGTTTAGTAGTGAATGTTTATTCGAAAAGAACGAAAATACTGTAAAAATATGTTGAAATCGCTCAACAATCCTCATTTTTTAATATCTTTCTTCCATGAATACGTGTCGATCAACCTTTCAGTTATTCTCTTCTGTTTATTTTATATGATTCACGTGACTTCTGTTCAGATTCGTTTATGACCAAATTATCATTTCTTTAAATAGTTGTTGTTAAATAGTCAGTTGTTTTTTGCTTTCCATGAGCATTTTATAGCATTCTAGATTCCTTCGTCTGATAGACAATTAGTCAACCAGCGGAGATTAGCATATTTCCGTGGAATGATTAAGGAAGTTGTAGTGAAAAAAAATAATCATTGATTAGATAATTTAAAATAGTAAAATGAGTACGTTGCTGGGAGACGGATGCCTTCTGCAGGAAGAATGTACAGTTAATCAGCGGCTAACAAACTTAATGTTAGTATATCTAATCAATATATGTAGAAAGTTTAGGGGTATTGAGGTGGTAGAAAGTTTAGGGGTATTTCGTCGACTTTGCCTTTCATCCTTTCGGGGTCGATGAAATAAGAACCAGTTGAACACGGGGGTCGATGAAATCGATTAACCTCTCTCTCGAAATTGCTGGCCCTGTGCCAAAATTTGAAAGCAATGAATATTAGGCGGCAAGCTGGTAGGACCGTTTGCATACTGGGCAAAATGCTTAGCGGTATTTCGTCCATCGTTACGTTCTGAGTTCAGATTCCACCGAGGTCGACCTTGCCTTTCATCCTTTCGGCGTCGATAAAATAAGTACCAGTTGAACACTGGTATCGATATAATCGATTTTACCCCAACTCCGAAATTGCTGGCCTTCTAGCTAAATTTGAAACCAAATATATCAAACCAATAAACGATAAACCCATAATGAAAAGAAAAAAAAACCCCATTAAAGTTAATGATAACTTTTGTAGAGAACCGCTGCCGACTCCAAAGAATAATAATAATAATAATAATAATAATAATAATAATAATAATAATAATAATAATAATAATAAGAAGAAGAAGAAGAAGAAGAAGAAGAAGAAGAAGCAGAAGACGAAGAAGAAGAAACAAAGGAAAGAGACTACGGAGAAAACCGTGAATTCGAAATTAACAAATAAATGGAAATATGCGGTGGTGAATGAAACTGGTAATTCTGAATATGCTTTTATCTTATTAAACCTTCTCACTATGTTAAGTATGTTAGCCCTTATTTTACTATGTGTTCTGGAGAGTCTACAAAGCGCAAGAATCTGTATAAACCGTGTGTATTTAGTGAAGTATGCGTATGTCGGAGTACGATGGTATCGAGGTAAACAGAGACTCACATATATATGTTAGACGTAGGAAAAGGATAACTAATGGGTGCAGCGAGTACAGAACGATTGTGAATATATAAACGTATGCATGCATGCACGCGTGCGTGCACGCATGCACACACGCGCACACACACACACACACACACACACATACACACACACATACACACACACACAGACACACACACAGAGACACACATACAAATATACATCTCTCTCTCAATATATATATATATATAGATATACACGTCCATCTATATATATATATATAGATAGATAGATAGATATACACGTCTCTCTCTCTCTCTCTCTCTCTCTCTCTCTCTCTCTCTCTATATATATATATATATATATATATATATATCTATCTACATGCAATTGCAAACAGAATAAACAGGAAACACATCCAGTCAGGCATATTAGAATAAAATACATAGATTTCTTTTACCCGGAGCAAAATTATGTTTCTATGGGATAAACTCATGTAAACCTATACACACTTTTACACGCTTCATCAGCCGGAGCTACAAAAAGAAATAGCTCTTAGAATACACTTGTTTTCACACACACACACACACACACACACACACACACACACACACACACACACACACACACACACACACACAATACATATATATCATATATGTACAATATGATATATATGTAAATAATATATATATATATATATATATATATATATATATATATATATATACGCGTATACACATACCTCTCCCCATAAAGCAAATCCGAAATTTCATGTTTTGGAGAAATATCCCCTAGAAGAGATTTTCTACATCAAGCGCGTGGCAATTCACAAGCACACGCGTGAGTGCACTCATATACACATACGCATATAACTGCGCGCGCACACACACACACAAACACACACACACAAACACACACACACATATATGTATATGTATACATGTACACACACGCACGCAAACACGCATATATATATACAGATACAGTTTTACATACATATACATGCATATATATATATATATACACACACACACACACACACACGTGTGCATGCACGCACGCACACACACATATATCTCACACACGCCTATATATATATATATATATATACACACCCACATTAAATCACGGAATTTGAATAATATCTGTAAAACTTCGTTGAAGACACTGAGAAAGTATTTTTGTAGCAAGTCTTCGTAAAATCTCAATAGATATGTTTGGAACTCGAGCGATTATATATATTATATGTAATTTCAAATGGATTAAAATAAAAACCTGTCTTGTCATACCTGTTACAAAAAATGCAGGCATACATATATTTTCATCGAGTGAAAAATTTGCACCGAAATGCAACCATACATTTTTGTGACTGACAGCCAAAGCTACGTATACCTAAGCTAGTCGGCTCATAGACACTGTACAAGAGATAGCATTGTTAACTAATATTTAACTGTCGAATTTCATTTTATGTACCGTAATATTATTCGTTTCTATAGAACCTTGTTGTAAATGTTTACAACACATACACACATATTTACATGCGTACATACATATGCATGTATGTATGTATGTATGTATGTATGTATGTATGTATGTATGTATGTAGTGGAGGCGCAATGGCCCAGTAGTTAGGGCAGCGGACTCGCGGTCGTAGGATCGCGGTTTCGATTCCCAGACCGGGCGTTGTGAGTGTTTATTGAGTGAAAACACCTAAAGCTTCACGAGGCTCCGGCAGGGGATGGTATGTGTGTGTATGTTTGTGTGTCTGTGTTTGTCTCCACCAACATCACTTGACAACAACGGTTCGTCAAAAGTGACCGATAGAATAAGTACTAGGCTTACAAAGAATAAGCCCTGGGGTCGATTTGCTCGACTAAAGGCTGTGCTCCAGCATGGCCGCAGTCAAATGACTGAAACAAGTAAAAGAGTAAAAGAGTATATGTATGTGCGGATTAGTCAAGAGAAGACTAGCAGTTGCTCGTACATGCAAGTATCCACTCTCCCCGCCACCGATTGTGAGATAAACATTCAGCCTAGGAAAAGGCTGCCGACTTCAACTGATAGAGCACCTATGTCGTCGCAGACCTTGCAGTCAGGGCACGAAGAACTGGGATAGAGACCCCCATGGCATTTCCCCCGATCCTCTTACAAATCTACCCACCTTGCATTGGTACTTTTTATTGACCCGAAAGAATGAAAGGCAAAGGTGACCTCTGCGAAGCAAATACCGTGAGGCATTCTAACCACTAACGACTCGGCCAGTTTACACATCTAACGAATCACATGTGTTTGACTTAACCATGTACTTCCCTCAACAGTCGTTTATCGAGGTGAGCTTCATTTTGTATGATGTCAATTTTGCAGTTGAAATTGGATAAACGACAGCTTAGTAATTGACTTAGTTTATTGTTCAAATATAAAGACTGTATAATTGACTATTGTTTCTTTAGGTAGTAGGAATGATACGAACTTCTCTGATGGCTGGAAAATCTTTCAATTGAGAGAAACATCATTGTACCTATAGTCATATTGAAAGCTGGAATAAACTTTAAAATATTCTGATGCCTGCCGGTAACTGCAGCGTAAGAGAAGAGGATAAAAGAAATATTTAAAAATATGTATTTACATACATTTTATTTTCCTATATAAAATGTGGATATATTCCAGGGAATTCACCCACTCTATTCTGCACTTCAAATGTGAAAAAAAAAAAAAAAAAAAAAAAAAACGAAAAAAAGAATTCAAAAGGGCTATATAATACATTTTATTCATGAAAAGACTATTTAGCATTATGCCGTGTTTTACGTGTTTTACAGACCCATTTTGCTTTAGCACATACATTATTTTTTTTATAAAATGAAAATATATTTCGAGTTCCGATTTTAATATATAAAATTCCCCTCTATTTTGCAATAAACCAATACGAAATGTTTTTTCTCACGTTTCAACACAATAGTATTGAATTTCTAAATCATCATGATTTTAAAGATACTTGCACAAAAGAGTTTCAAATTGTATATGTTTAAAATCGTTCGCCAAATGCAAAGGTTTGGTACACTTGTGCCTTATTGTTTAGATTCGATTTCAACTACGCATTTTGAAAGAAATTTGGCAACTGTAAAATGTGTGTGTGAACCTGTTAGAGGTAATGTTCCTGCTTTGGGTGGATGCCTTAATCTGTCGCCTTGGACACTACCAGACTCCTAGGTACTTTTTCGCAGTGTATACTCAGTTGCAAACTTCTAGGCCTCTTCCCTTCTTCATACAGCTCTCAAAGATCTTAAGATGAGTCATGGAGACTGTAGTGTCTTCACTCAGTCATTAAAATATTTGGCGCATTTATATGTAGAAGTGTTTTGAAAATATCAAGCCGTATTCTTGCAGCAATAAACGACAACATTTGACAACAAACATAAAACCCATTTCACTGGTGATTTGCATAGTTCCACAAAATTGCACGTTTAAAACTAAGTGCATGGACATGTTTTTACATAAGACGACAATCAAGAATTGAAACTAAGGCGTTTTCTATTTGACGCGGATTTATCTCTTGCTCGTTGCTTTGACACTTTCTTGTACAATTATGACTTAGTTTAGCACAAACAAAACGTCACAAAATTTGAGTGGAATGGAAATTAAATGTAGCGAGACGTTCATTCTGAGCACCAATATCACACACACACACACACACACACACACACACACACACACACACACACACATACACACACACACACACACACACACACACACACACACACACACACACACGTATGCAGAAAACAAATGTACATGTCTGATCATTTGTATCCGTCTGGTTCGGATTATCAAAATTTATCAGGTCACAACTCTATATAAGTAAGGAAGAAACAAGTTATATATATATGTATATATATGATCCAAGAACTGACTACGTTGATCCAAGAACAAAGGTATTATAGCCACAAGTATCCCGTCCGTCTTTCAGGATATCACGTATCAAATACTACATTATCCAATGTACCCCTTTCTTTCCAACACGGTTGGGTATAATTTGAGAAGATGTTTAATTCCTGCTTCGAGCCAGTCAGGTGACTATGTAGGCATTTTGTCCGAGGCTCTAACGACTCTTCGAATCCATTGCAGTCAGTTCCATATGAACTATTACTTCAAAGTTAGTTTAGCAGAACCTCAGATCTGAAAGTTTGTTTTACAGAATCTTATACGTCTAGTTCTGATCCAGTGAAACTCATTTGTCAATGACCATTTCTCCATCAAAGTTAGAACTTGCGGGTATTTCTATAGAACCTTACATTTCGTGGTGGTTAATTTCATAGACTCTAGTATCTTCTAAGTCTATCATGCAGAAATTTATACGTCATATTAGAGGTAATGAGCATCGCTATAATAACTTAGAATCAAGATCAGCGCATTAGCTCATCCGCAGATGTGATTGACACAAGCAATAGTAACACCACCACCACCGCCGCCACCACCACCACCACCACCACTAATGGTGAAATTTTTACCAATCGACTAATGTTGTCTTTTGTAACTCATTATTTCGCGTCAGAATATGTTACTATGTATTTATTTACACAGTATTGATTGATTGACATCATAATATTTCTTGTTCAGATCTTATCATCCATACGAGTGTACTGATGTATAACTATTTACACTTAACTTTACACGCTATTTAGATGCGTGAAGCACTGTTATATCAAGCAACACTGACGTATGTACACAGACACACTTTCACATGCATAAATGTACGGAATGCTTCCCATAAGTAAAGCAGCATATTTCCGTGTATGCACACACACACACACACACACACACACACACACACACACACACACACACACACACACACACATTCCCAAAGAGGTAAGATGCACTCTGTTGAGATCATGTGAGTCTTATTACTATACATGCATAAATGCACACATACATACATTCATATATATATATATATATAAAAACATAATTAAGGGATCAGCAAATATTTGCTTCACCATATACCGAAGTTCAGAAATAGCAGCTAAAAAAGCTGAGAATCCCACAGATAGCATCACCGTTTACCCTTTTAATTTATATATATATATATATATATATACACATACATATATATATATATATATATTTATATATATATATATATATATGTGTGTGTGTGTGCATGTGTGTGTATGTATGTCATGTGCGTGTGTGCATGTGTGTATATATGCATATATATATGCATATACATGTATACATATATGTATATATATATATATATATATATATATATATATATATATGTATATATCGCTAAGCATTTCGCTCGGCGTGCTAACGTTTCTGCTAGCTCGACGCCTTAGCCTTCATTGATTTTGTAAGATGTAATATATAGTAATACTTCACTTGATGAGGACCCGCTTTACGAGACCCCGGCATTACGAGCTTTAACGAGTTTTATTTTTTGTTTACGAGTTTTCTTTTACGATCATTCTCTGGGAACGAATTAATTCGTATATCGAGGTATTACTGTACATTAAAATACTTGAAAGTTACTGAATATGTTTTGAAGGACGCTTTCTTTTTTATTTTTTAATAATAAAAAAAAAAGGCTCGTGATGGTCGGCGGTCTTTGTTCAAAAGAACAGGAAGACCAAAGCTAAACTGCCGCCAAGGAGTACGACCAGAGACAGTTTTCTGCTTTAGTAATAATATGTAAAGTCCAGAAATATATATTGTGTGAAATGTAGAATAAAATTACCCATTAAAATATTTGATATTACACAGAGAAAAATATATGATAGTTGATTTGGGATATTAGAAAGAAATGCATTGAAACACACACACACACACACATGCACACGCACGCAAGCGCACACATATTTACACGCACAATCACACACTGCGCACATGTACATATATATACATATGAATATATGTACGTATATATATATATATATATATATATATATATATATATATATATATATATATATATATGTATATATATATATATAATATTTACAATATATGATATTATTTATATGTGTATATATATATATGTGTGTGTGTGTGTGTGTTTGTGTGTGTGTGTGGTTGTGTGTGTGTGTTTGTGTATATATATATATATATATATATATATATATATATATATATATATATATATATATTTAAAAATAATGTATGTTTTATAAATATAATAATGTGTGTCAGGAAAGGATACATTTCAAATAAAACTCCTTTATCCAAATTATGACCTACTGCAGTTTCCATTTCTGCTTCCGTTCGGTGTTAGATGGGAAGTTAGCTTGACGTGTCACTTTGCTGGTAAAACTATGAAAAATCATGCATGTTTACTACAAATAGAGATTTATTATATTGGCCGACGGTCTTTATTATCTTCATTATTCAAGTGATTTAATAAAAGGATATAAATTCTGCAAGTATTTTAAAATTGGCGCAGTTAGAATAAAGTGGATAAGAGGAAATATCATTGTCGAAGCATTAACTACTCAGTTGACATGCATATATATATATATATATATATATATATATATATATATATATATATATATATATATGCATATGCATATATACACACACATACATATATATACATACACATATATATTCTTTTATTCTTTTATTCATTTACTTGTTTCAGTCATTTGACTGCAGCCATGCAGGAGCTCCACCTTTAGTCAAGCAAATCAACACCGGGACTTATTCTTTGTAAGCCTAGTACTTATTCTATCCTATCGGTT
This sequence comes from Octopus bimaculoides, assembly GCF_046866305.1. NCBI lineage: Eukaryota > Metazoa > Mollusca > Cephalopoda > Octopoda > Octopodidae > Octopus > Octopus bimaculoides. The sequence continues at coordinate 24,584,594 of NC_142930.1, read as the reverse complement.
TTATTGCCGAACTGCTAAGTTACGAGGACGTAAACGTACCAGAATCAGTTGTCAAGCGATGTTGGGGGACAAACACAGATACACAAACATACACACACACACACGCATACACACACACACACATATATATATGACGGACTTCTTTCAGTTTCCTTCTGCCAAATCCACTTACAAGACTTTGATCGGCCCGAGGCTATAGAAGAAACACTTGCCCAAGGTGCCACGCAGTGGGACTCAACCCGGAACCATGTGGTTGGGAAGCAAGCTACTTAGCATACAGCCACTTCTGTGCCTATATATATATATATATATATATATAATTTAGTATACACAATATTTAATGAGTGCTACACTAATAGTTTCATGCTGTGGAAACATGACAATTTGGCAGATTTATATAACGTGGCTTGTGTCGCCAAGCAATCCTTCAAACTTGGTGCACATGGTTAGTCCTATTTGAAAATCAGGGCAAAGGTCGGTGAGAAAACACGTGAAAAAACAGGAAGATTGATGCAAAATGTGGAGCGAGAATACAAATGGTGAGTAAAAACGAAAAAAAAGGAAAAGAAAAGAAAGAAGGAAAACCAAGATTTACGCTCCATTTGTCCGTAGAGATCATTATTATCATTATTAACCTAGCTGATGTATAATAATTTAACGGGGAAGAAGAGAAAGTATGCGAGGTAGCTGCTCAATCCGGTGAGTGTGGTGCCCTCGAGTTCGACAACAGAAAGCTAACATAGTAACAATGATATTAATGATAAGACTAAATTCCTCTCTAAACGAAGTAAAATTGATGTTCGGTTAGAATGCTTAGCTAAAAGAGCAGTTTTCATTACTCTAAAAGATCACAAACCTAATTTCTGTAATAAGCCCACATGTAGGCGTTCAAACCCAGTGAGAACAGAAATAGGTTTAGTAGCCCCCAAAATACTAAGGGATTTTAATATTCCTTAGGAGAATTACACAGTTTGATATTGTTGATTTTACACCTCGATATAGAGATCTTTGTTGGAAAAGGCAATTGAGTTCGTAAAAAGATTGTGGTCAATATTGACCACATAGAGCTGGATTTTGTCATGCATACGGAAAAAACGTTTCTATACTGTGAGACAGTTACAACTGGGAGTGCACCCTGTGTTTGTCGCTTTCCAGAGTTTGACAATCAGTGTTAGTATCTTTACATCCCCGTAACTTTGCGAATCGGCAAAATGGACCACCGATAAAATAAGTACCAGCTTTAACAAAAGCATGTAGCGGGGTCGATTCGTGCGTTTAAAATGCTTCGGTGTTGTGTCCCGGAATGGCCGCAGTCTAATAACCGAAACAAGTAATACATATATACGCATTGCACACAAACACACACATACTCACATCCATATATGTACATGGATATGAAATTTGGTAATACATTTCCCTTATATATATATATGTATGATCAGCCCTATGACTGGGAGAAATGCATTTTTAGAAACTTAAGATAAGTAGTAAAGTAGAACTATCCTCTTAAGTAGTTTCATCCAATTAACGACACTTTATTCTGTCTTATATTTTTATATTCATTGATCGTTCTTAATCTTGTCAAGTGAGAATAATATGTTTTGCTGAGGAGAGCTAAAATGACCGAAACATGCTTTTCTTCTTCCACTTGGCTTAAAGACTAAATCCATAGTCACTTTCTGCATTTTCCTGAAGGTTCTATAGATTTTGTTTGAATTATCTTCCTTGAATGTGTTTTAGGTTTTAGACAGTTACAGAGAATGTTTGTCTAATCATGGCATGGATAAGTCTCATTTAATACACATTTTTCACCTCACTATATTACATTTGTGAGACCATATCCTGTTTGTATTTAGTATGCAGAACGTTCTCTTGAGATATTTTACCTCAGCCATATTGTTGAATTCCTAAAGAAGTTATACATTTTCTCGCCTTCACAAAAGTCGCGATAGTTTTGTTTTGACAGAACCTTAATTAGCACAAAAATACGAGCTATGTCGCTACATACTAAATTCCCCAAAATATCCTATGACGCTGATAGACGACTCTGCTAAAATTCTTCACTATAAAATTATTTATCGACCCAAAAGTACTATTCGCGAGATACAAACATAAAATATAGTTCAAAGAGTAAAGTAAAGGGAAATCTATACATGCAAACACATGCACACACTTATACATACATACATATATAGAAATACACATTCATACATGGATACATACACACACACACACACACACACACACACATATATTATGTATGTATGTATGGATATATATATATGTGTATATACATATATATATATATATATATATATATATATATATATGTGTGTGTATATATATATATGTGTGTGTATATATATATGTGTGTGTATATATATATATATATATATATATATATATATATATATATATATATATATATATATATATATATATATATATATATATATATAAAAAATGAAAGAAGACAGGAAATTCTCTTAAGCAAACAGGAAGTACAGTGTCAGAAAAATAAAGAAAGAGAAAGAAAAATCAGAATCATCGAACGTAAAATACATTGGAATGCACCAAACAATATTTGAAATGGTACTGATGTTCAATGCATGAGGAAGAGTTCTCATTATTGATTTTCCTTTTGGCAGTGATTATTAACTCGGCGAGAGATAGATAGATAGATAGAGAGAGAGAGAGAGAGAGAGAGAGAGAGAGAGAGAGAGAGAGAGAGGGAGAGAGAGAGAGAGACTGAAGGAGAGAGACTGAAAGAGAGAGACTGAAGGAGAGATATAAAGAGAGTGAGTGAGAGAGAGAGAGAGAGAGAGAAAGAGAGGGAGATAGAAAGAGAGAGAGAAGTACTGAAATTAGGCTGTGAATCTTTTTTGCAGAACTAGTCCCATTAATCCTCGGTATTGGAGATTATAGGGGTTGTAGAAATGGTATTAGCTAACAGCGATATAGAACTCGTTGTTTTATAAAGGCTTGAGTGGATGTGATGGTAATCAGAATGATTTAATCGTTAGGAATATTCTTTATCATTTGATGAACCATTTTTTATATTTCTTTAATAACAAATAAAATATTATTATTATTGTTCAGTAGTTTTATTTTTATAACGTGCTTTCACTTCACTACCGAGCGCAGCTCTGTGCGCCTTGGGTATGTGCTGTGGTATTATTATTATTATTATTATTATTATTATTATTATTATTATTATTATTATTACTATTATTATTATTATTATTATTATTATTCAGTAATCTTAGTTTTATAACGTGCTTTCACTTCACTACCGAGCGCAGCTCTGTGTGCCTTGGGTATGTGCTGTGGTATTATTATTATTATTATTATTATTATTATTATTATTATTATTGTTGTTGTTGTTGTTGTTGTTGTTGCTGTTTTATTGTTGTTGCTATTATCATTTTTAAGAAGGTGGCTATCTGCTAGAATCGTTAGCGCCACGGAAAAATGCTCAGCGGCATTTCGTCTGTTTTCGTGTTCTGAGTCCAAATTCCGCCGAGGTCGGCTTTGCCTTTCATGCTTTCGAGGTCGATTAAATAAGTACCAGTTATGCACTGGGATTGATCGACTTAATCCCCTCCCTAAAGCTGCCTTTGAGGCTAAATTTCGAAATCATGCGAGCTGGCAGAATCGTTAGCATACCAGGTGAAATGCTTAGCGATATTTTGTCTGTCGCTACGTTCTGAGTTCAAATGACGCCGAGGTCGACTTTGCCTTTCATCCTCTCGGGGTCGGTAAATTAAGTACCAGTGAAACACTGGGGTCGGTGTAATCGGCCAGTCCCCCAAAATTTCAGGCCTTGTGCCTTTAGTAGAAAGGATTATTATTATTATTATTATTATTATTATTATTATTATTATTATAGACATCGCACCGTGTACAATATTGTGAGGTTGTTGATTGAAGATATTGTATCTACCGAGGGTTTGTACTGTTTGTCAAGTCGCAACAAGGACTTCAGACAGACAATATGCGTGCAGTTCCAAGTAATGCCAACTTTTGCAAAATATTTAGACTGTAGGGTATCTCTAAGGCTTTCAGATGTTTTTTTTTTCCAGATTGGGTGGTCTTGAACGTTGCGTACGACCCATTACCTCGTCTCCCTACGTTGCCATTTTTGGCACGTTACAGAACTAGTCCAGGAACATTTTGATACCAACTCGTACGTAAAAGTTGTTCCACTTCGAGAAAAAAATGAAAATAAAAAAGAACAATAAAATGGAATTCTAAAATTATTTCGTTGACAAATTATGACAAACTGTACATGCATACACACACACACACACACACATACACATACACGCACGCGCACACACACACACACAAACACACACACACGCACATACACACACACATACATATATACACACACACGCGCACACATAGTAAATGTAAAACAGAAAGAGAGAGAGAGAGAGAGAGAGAGAAAGGGGGTGAGAGAGAAAGAGAGAGAGAGAGGGAGAGAGAAAGGGAGTGAGGGAGATGGAGAGAAAAAGGGAGTGAGAGAGAAATAGGGAGAGAGAGAGAGAGAGAGAGAGAGAGAGAACTTTTCTACACTCAACATCCTGTCAAGCTGGAGAGAGTGTGCGAATTATGGAAAGCGATATTAGCTGAAAAAGCTCTGGTCTAAAATCAGATGTGGAACGTCTGATTTTAATTATGGAAGATCAATAGTTAGTTACAAAAAGTACCAATATGAAAGAAACGAATGTCAACTGAACATTTATGCAATGAGAATACAGAAATAATTGACGTTACTTGCGTTTACCATGTCGTGGCAAAGATAGGCTTTATCTACATACAAGACTGGGAGATGTACAGACGGTTTTTCAATAGTATAAACTAAGGCCAAATGTGATAATATATATACGATACTCAGATATTTCAGAATTGGTTTGGTCTTCTCAGACCCTCTGTAGTTTGTGGGTGTAAAGTGGCTAACATCCTTTCTGAGAATTGTGTGTCGACATCTTCAGGAAAATATATGTAGAAAAGCAGTTCAAGATGGCCGGCGTTCTGAGGAGAAAGGATTTGGCATAGAGGTTTCCGGCGAACTAGCGGAAGTGGAGCTGTAGAGATAATAAGGGTAACATGAGAGGGAGAGATAGAGATAGATAAATAGAGAGAGGGGGGGGGGAGAAAGAGAAAGGAGAGACAGAAAATGAGTGAGACGTGAGACATGTAAGTCAAGAACTAGTGGAGGTTGCATGAGACTAACTCTACCGTAGAAACGGTAGAAAAGACTTGCGATATCACATCTGCGAGCCAGAGGTTAGAGTGTATTGGTGAACGACTTCCAATCAGTTGGGTAGCCTCATTTTGAATGCAGTCTTGCATGCCTCTGTGTGTGTGTGTAGTAGTAGTAGTAGTAGCAGCACCATCCCATATGTAGGAGAACAATTCCATTGTAGAGTTAGTAATCGTTGAGCTGATGGAAGAGTAAAGTATTTTGGAAGGCCAATAATTTTCATATAGATTTTACTTTAAGAGTTGTTTTTTTTCTGAGAGAGAAAGAGAAGCAGAGAGAGAGAGAGAGAGAGAGAGAGAGAGAGAGAGAGAGAGAGAGAGAGAGAGAGAGAGAAGGATTGAGAGAAGGATTGAGAGATAGATAAGTACACAAAGAGGGAGAGGGAGAGAGAGAAATAAATGAAAGTAGTGCAAGTGGCAACTGTAGGCTGGATCGGTCCGGCTATGCATCTATAGAACGAAGACTGATAGTTGGGGAGAGCCCTTGAATTTGTGGCTCCCACCATTAGCACAGACAGAGGTCTTTGGGTCCCTCCAGCCTTTGGATCCCTCCAATCTTTTGGTCTCTCCAGTCCTTTGGTCCCTTCATAGACAGAGTTCTTTCTGTATCAGGAGAACACCATCATTAATGTAACTTTTCCATGTTTTTCCCTCATTAGATTGTCCTTATAACCCCGCTCTCATGCTGTGTACTTGTCTTTTTATTGGCTTTTTAATCTTTCGCCCTGGTGATAAATATTCTCCTTCTCTTCTTCTTCTTCTTCTTCTTCTTCTTCTTCTTCTTCTTCTTCTTCTTCTTCTTCTTCTTCTTCTTCTTCTTCTTCTTCTTCTTCTTCTTCTTCTTCTTTTACTACTGCAACTTCTAATCCTACGCCACCACCACCACCACCACCAACAACAACCACTACTACTACTACTACTACTACTACTACTACTACTACTACTACTACTACTACTACTTGTAGTAGTAGTAGTAGTAGTAGTAGTAGTAGTAGTAGTAGAAGGATAGGTCGAAGAAGGAAAGACGCATAAAAACACGGAGAGTGGAAAGACGGGAAATAAATGCAGGAAAGAAATAGAAAAGTATGCTGCTGCTGCTGCTGCTGCTGCTGCTGCTGCTGCTGATGATGATGATGATGATGATGATGATGATGATGATGATGATGATGATGATGATGATGATGATGATATGATGATGATGACAATCTACCAAAGAAATACGATAGCTCATTGAAGAAATTTGTTTTCATGTTCTTTACGTGCTTTGGACAATCGAATCGATTGGTGTGGTATTTGTGTAGGCGAAGCAGACAGGTACCAAACGAAAAATAAACTAATGGACAACAGAATAATACAGGCTGTTATTTCATTAAGTAACTTCGACATGAGTAAAGCTATAATACGGAACAGTTAGTTTCAAGATAATTCGCACGCTCATATATATATATATATATATATATATATATATATATATATATATATATATATATATATATATATACATACATTCATATCTCTGTAACTATATATATTTTATGCAAACATTCAATAAACAAAGAAGTTTCAAGAATATCTGTTATATAATAATAAACTTATACAAAAGTTACGCAAGCAAGACGCTGGTTGTATAGTAATAAGCTTGAGGGAAGAGTGATCAAATTCTTTTAAAATCGTTGCGTCTTATATTAAGTCTTTCTCTAATGAGAGGAAGTAAGCAGTTTAGCACGGGTGGCATGTTTTCAAACTAAGCGAATCTGTGGCGCTCCAGGTTCGATTCAAAGTTATAATAAATTATATAATTTTTTACGATAAAGGCATGCGCGTTTCAGTTCCTATTAATAACCCAAAGAGCATTATCATCCAGTTTAATGCACGCACGCACGCACGCACGCACGCAGAGAAATGGAGAGAGAGAGAGAGAGAGAGAGAGAGAGAGAGAGAGAGAGAGAGAGAGAGAGAGATTGAAATATCCACGTATTCACGCATGAACATATACATATATGCATTTGCAATATACAAGTGAATATAAGTGCATATATGAAAGAAACAATGCATATATATATATATATATATATATATGTATGCAGCCCCACACACTTACGCATAGAGAGGTAGATTGGTAGATAGAACCACCTACATATGCAGTCATCTACATATGTTTAGACATATATATATATATATATATATATATATATATATATATATATATATATATATATATATATATATATGTATGTATATATATATATATATATATATATATATATATATATATATATATATATATATATATATATATATACATACATACAATATATATATATATATATATATATATATATATATATATAGAGTGGCCCAAAAGTAGGTTCACAGTTATCACGTAGGCACTTTAATTTTTTTTTAAAAACATTTTATTACATTTAAATTTCTATCTTACAATTAATTAAATTAGCATAGAATACTGGTTCCATATTTTTTATAATTAAGATCTAAACTGTTAATATATGAATGCGAAAGAGATAGTTGAATAATTATAAACTCACTTTTAGGCCACCCTGTGTATGTATATATATATATATATATGTATGTAGATATAACCGAACGTAAATACATTTATAAAAAAAGCAATACAAACAATATATGCAGCTCCACAAATACGCTGTAGACATTTCTGTTCACAGAAATCAGTTGTGCTACAAGGCGGTTAGACTTAATTATTTTCTTTTCAAAAAATATATCCTTGATGAGTTGTTGTTACGTTGTTCTTTTGCCTACAGTTAACTCGACCATCCCATCTTGTTATGTTATTTAGCCAAAATCCCATCTTTTCTCAGGTATTTTTATATATCATACTACATTATCAAATTCGTCTTTCCTTTTAAGATGTTGGAGTGTGATTTGATGGTTACTGGTACTGGGCTGTTATCTCTTTCAAGTCATCTTATCACATAGAAACCCATTCATTGACTCTGTCCTTTATGACTGTCTCTGTAGATCAATAATCAAATTTATTTAGCTAAAAATTCTACAAATGTTAAGTCCGCGCGTCACATTTTCCATGTCATTTTGACCTAAAACTTCTAGGCTTCATTTATATGCTCCTGAGGCAAAATAGGCATATTATAAAACTAACATTTCCGTGTTTCTTGATGTAACTCGTCCACATAAATCATTATTAATATATTAAAAACAACAACAACAACAACAACATATGCTTGAATCCAACAATAAAAATAAAAATAAATGGAAAAACGAAATATTATTCTGAAATTTCACTTTTTAACTTTCAATATTACTGTTTTCATAATTTGAATCCTTATCTTCAGTGAAATCTTAACTCAATTTTCCTCCTCATCGACGTCGTCGTCGTCATCATCATTATCGACGATGATGACGGTAGGAACAACGATGGCAATGACGACGAAAATTATATATAAAAAAAAAAAAAAGCAAACAGCAGTGCAGCGGCAGCAACAACAGCAACAAAAATGTAGCAAAGTTCTCTAACAATTGCAGCAACAATAAAGAAGTATTGTTAAAATGCTTACTGAGCAATTATTTCTAAATTAATCACGTTATAATGTATAAATCTTCAGTTTGTTGGCCAACAGTCCTTTTTATATTTGTCCAATGAAATTAAATGATATTATAACAAAAATGTTAAATGAAAAACAAAAAATATTGAAGAAAAAATACCAGAAAAATTGCTAATTTTGATAAACATATTTGAACTGTAATAGCCGTTTAACAAAACTAATGAGATAAGAAACAAGCAATTTTGGAACAACAATGAAAACCATTATTATTATTATTACCACCATCACTATCAGCCTATTTTTAAAATCCATTTCATCAGCTGTTTCATTATTCACTGACCCTTTCTACTCCTGTGTAATGGCGATTATCTCGCTCAATAATCTCGCTCAAAAGAACCAGGACGTCAATTAAATCTGCTTGACTGATTTAGAATATTACTTGAGCACGTCCACTCTTTAAGGAGTCATGGTGATGCTATAATAATTAGAAGGTTATCTTGTAACATTATCCTTCCGCTATTTATTTTCCGCTTTTACCTCCTTAAATAGCAAATGGGAATAGAAATCAAGCATAAAAAACAAACAAACAAACAAACAAACAAACAAAACAAAACAAACAAATGTTATAAAAAGTTAAAAAACAAAAACAAAAATCGAAATCAATTTTTATCTCCCTTTATTTTATACCGTACTGAAATGTACAACTTAAAAGCTTTATCCAGATAGTACGATAAAAAAATAATATTTTAAAAAGTTGATTATTATTTCCTTTCACTAAAAAAATTAATTTCTGAAATATATACCCATATATCCTGAACGGAATCTTTATCTAAAACACTACTAAATAAAATGTTGATTGCCTGCCTTTATGTTTACCAAATCGTATAATGGCGCGGGAATATGGTGTGTCGCAGACTGATTGGGTCGTTGAGGAATCACTGCAAGAATTTCATCTTTATTCAATGCATTTAGACAGTCTGGCATGGATCGTTGTTCAGGGAGCACAAATGTATTGCAAATTAATGAAATAACTAATCAACAATCAAGATAATATCAAGAATCGATGAAACTAGTTTGTGATGGTTTATGTCAGAAGCAGTTACTCCACATTCTCATACAAGCTCAATTGCCGTAAGGGACACATTTACATAAATATCTTAAAATAGCTTTCCGGTTGTGGTGGCTCTTTGTTTCAAGTTCCTTTTATACACAACAGTTTTCATTGCCTTCTTACTTGAACATAATCTTTTGTCTGGCCCGGGGCATTGTCTCCCTTCCCCTATCATCTCCCATTCTAGCTTTACATCAGGTTTCCAAAACTCTTAAACCATCTCTATTTCTTTCTGTCATTCCTCTCAGTTCTTGCACCAACCTTCTACATCATTCTTTAACTTAAATCTCTTCATCACTTAACTGTCTACAACTGACAACACGACACCACTTTTATTATCCATTCCACACTCAGACGAATAGCATTGATCCGAAAAATAGAATTTTCAATCCTCACGGCAATTGAAATTATCGAATTTTTTCAAGATTACTATCATTGTTCTCTCCTGACTAGTAAAACTTTTCATCTTTGCGCGAGCACCCTTCAGAGGAAGCAAAGGGGTAAGTGTCCACCAAGGTAAATTCGATCGCTACTTGATGTATTAAACTTCACCGGACTGCGAATCTGTAGCAGCCATGAATTTCTTGGAGTGGTTTATCTATACTATGCTGACTTATAAAGACAAGCTAACGACAAATGCGTAAGAGTTTCAGGACATTCCTGTGGAATATAAATACATTGGGAAGACATCTAGCTGGTACACATATAGTACTATCTCTTAAATAAAACATGGATTTATAATGATAATAATAATAATAATAATAATAATAATAATAATAATAATAATAATAATAATAATAATAATGATGATGATGATGATGATGATGATGTTGATGATGATGATAATAGTGTGTGCTGGTGTTGCAACCACTGCTGCTACTGCACATAACAATAATATCAGTGATGATGATAATAATAATAATAATGAAAGGAAACGGGTGGCGTCTCCTCCTCATGAGCTGATTAATGATACACCTAGTGATGGTGTCAGAATAAAAACACTGGTGATTGCACAGCCTGATAATCGCTACCTCATATGAATGACAATGAAAAAACACAATATTGTGAATAATGGTGGTAATGAAACTGAAGCCAATGATGGTGACAGTGTTACATCCGGTAGGCTCAGAGATTCTGGTCCGGCTCCAGCCTGTCGATATCCAGAAAGGGACCACCACACATGGCGTAGATGGAGCAAGCAAATTAACACTGTGGTCATGGAATATTACTACCTGAGCAGCCCGGTAGATGAAAATGGTGCTCAAATTAGGGGTTACTGACAACGTATGTATGATCATTGGAGAGAAAAGGGATTGTTTCAACTCACGGAACAGAGGCTATGTGATCAAGCTAGAGCAACAAGGAAAATTTGTTGGTTCACAGAAGTAGAGCTCGAAGCTATCAAAAGACGGGTCATGGAAAATAGCGGCAGAGATAACAATGAAAATACAATTCTTACTAATAAGTGTAATCTCATAGCACAGGAAAGGCGCTGTGGAAGTTTACTTGATGAGAGACATATAGACGATCTAAAAGAAGACAATAAAACTAATGGCGACATGACAGATGAACAAAAGGCAATCTACGACAGAATAAAGGCACGACTACAGGAGAACGATAGCGACATTATTTGCAACCCTAAAAAGGTTGGTCGATGGAAACTGAACCAAGAAACGAAAAATGTCAATGAAGTTCTGAAATACATCAGAACAAACAACATCACAGAAACAAATAATTTAATCAAGGTAGCAAGTATTGTTGTAGCAGAAAACGTGGGTGTTGATGTGAAAAAAAAAAAAAAGAAATATAATGGGAGTGACAAAAGAAAAGACCCATAGTGGAAAAGAAGAATACTTGTGGAGTTAGATATGCTCTCGAAGGACTTTTCTGTGTTAGACCGAAAAAAACGAAAGGGGAGCATAAAAGCGAGCAAAAATACAGGGCGCTGAAAAGGAGATATAATATGACAGTAAGTGCCTGAAAGTAGTAGTGGATGAACTGAAACAGTACCTCGTTGCAAAGAAAGCAAACATGGTAAGACACAACTAAAGAATGAAGGGTTACCACCAGAATACATTATTCAGAGTAGATCAGAAGAGATTCTACAAAGAAATAAATGGAGAGTGTACAGATGAAAAGTTGATACCAGATAACATTGAAAGTCAAAGGTTTTGGAGTGACATCTGGAGCCTAAACAAGGAGCACAAGAAGGATGCTGAATGGTTGCAAGAACTGAAACAAACAGTAGTCTGTCCAAAACAGGCAGAACTAATCATTTCAGTTATGGAAGTGAAGGAAATTAGCAAACAAAAATGAGCAACTGCAAGGCCCCGGGACCAGATGGAGTTCAAGGGTACTGGATCAAAAGATTTGGTGAATGTCATGCACGAATAGCTGCGCAACACAACACCTTGTTAAATGCCGACCAAGTAACACCAGAGTGGTTGACACTGGGTGGGACAGTGCTGTGCCTGAAAAACATCGCAAAAGGTAATACTGTAGACAATTACAGGCTGATATCCTGTATACCACTTATGTGAAAATTATTGACTGGAATACTCGCAGAGTCAATGTACGAACATCTGGAAAAAATGGAGTCCTACCACATGAGCAGAAGGGTTGCAAGCGTAAGTGCATATGTACCAAGTATCAACTCGTGGTAGACAAAACTGTACTGAGAGACTGCAAGAGGAGGAAAACTAACTTAGCCATGTCATGGATCGATTACCGTAAGGCGTACGATATGATCCCACATTCTTGGATTATGGGATATATGAATCTATTTGGTATTGCATCAAAAGTTGAGCGATTGCTTGGAAAAAGTATGGTGAAGAGAAGGACGGATCTGATAGCATATGGAAGAAGTTTAGGGACAATAGAAATCAGGAGGGGCATCTTCCAAAAGGACTGCCTGTCTCCACTGATCTTTTTACTGAGCATGGTGCCACTAACACTGATTCTGAAGAAAGCAAAGGCTGGGTATGTATTCAAAAGACGCCAACAAAAAGTCAACCACTTCTTATTTATAGATGACCTCAAACTTTATGTTAAAAATGAATCCCAAGTCAGTTTCCTTGTTGATAAGGTGTATACTTTCAGTACTGATATCAGAATGGAGTTCGGACTGAAAAAGTGCGGTGTGTTTATCTTGAAGAGAGGCAAAATCAAATGTAAGGACGGGCCAGCGATACCGTCGGGGGAGGTTATGAAATAGATAGAAGAGATGGGCTGTAAGTACATGGGGATATTGGAAATAGATAAATTGATGGAGAAAGAAATGACAGAAAAATTTAAGGTGGAGTACTTGCGCAGACTGAGACTGATCCTTAAGTCGAATTTAAACGAACGGAATAAGATTGAAGTTATCAACACCTGGGCGGTTTAACTCCTTATATATGGAGCAGGGGTAATCGCATGGACAGTAGACGAACTAAACAGCTTAGACAGAAAGACAAGGAAGTTGCTGACTAGATATGGGTCACTCCACCCCAAAAGTGACACAGACAGACTGTATATACCAAGAAAACGAGGGGGAAGAAGACTTATTGGATGCGAACGCAGCATTAGAGCAGAAGAAAACAACATAGCATGGCATGTAAAAATTGCCGCAGAACTGCTATGATTGGACATAAGAAAGTCAGGCTTGTGTAGGATGGAAGATTGCAAAGATAAGGCTCTGTACAAGGACTTGAAAATGAATGAAACCGAAAATAGGTGGATAAAGAAAAGAATGCATGGACAATTTCATAGTGATGTTGAAGATAAGACCGACAGAGAAAAAGATGGCTATGGATTACTAAAAATGATTTAAAACTGGAAGCGGAAGCTCCAATATATGCTGCACAAGAGCAAGCATGAAGAACGAATTACATCAAATACAGAATAGACAACATATCAGAGATTGATAAGTGCAGAATTTGTGGACAAAATGATGAAATTGTATGGCATATTACCAGTCAATGTATGCCACTAACCCAGAAACAATATAAGAGACGTCATGACAATAAAGCAAGGCTTGTCCATTGGACACTTTGCAACAAGTATGGACTTGACAGAGCAAAAAAAGTGGTACGAATATAAACTTGAATACATCATCTAAAATGATAATGCAAAGATCCTGTGGGATTTTAATGATTCAGTGCGACCATGAGATAGAGAATAGGAAACTATAAATTGAGAAAGAAAGCAAATGATGCTGGATCATAGATATAGCATGCTCAACTGACATGAAGGTATGCGATAAAGAAGAAAGAAAAGTCGATAGATATGAGTTTAGCTTGGGCGGTTAAGCAGTTGTGGTCGATGAAAAAGGTGGTAGTAGTACCAATAATTGTCGGAGTAAAATTGTCAGGAACAATGAGTAAAAATTTTGAGAAGTACACAGAACAAATAAGTGCTGCAATAAATGTGGAGCACTTGCAGTAAACAGCACTGCTTGGAACCGCTCGGATGGTGTCCGAAAAATAAGGGGTGTTTCCTTAGTTCACTTGTAGTAAACAGCTGGCACTGTAGTGCATCACCAGCGTTAGAAGCTGTGCAAAGAGATAATAATAATAATAATAATAATAATAATAATAATAATAATAATAATAATAATAATAATAATAATAATAATAATAATAATAAAATAGAGCTTATTGTGTACAGCGCTCAGATTCACTGCAGTGAAACGTATAGTATAGTAACTAAATACTCAAGATATTTTATCCGATATTCCAACGAATATATGGCTATAGTTTCAATGATTCGAGATACAAATTGGATGAACGAGAAACTATTTTAGATTTGCTAATCTTTTTGTAAAAGTAAAAACAATCCGAGAAAACGAGACCGTAGGATGAATAGAAAACTGATGCCGGAGGATTTAACATAGAATTAATGTAAGCTTTGAACACAACATATTCTGAGACGCATAAACCAGTACACAAAAATACACTCGTACACGAAACACACACACACACACACACACACACACACACACACACACACACACACACACACACACACACACACACACACACACACCACACTCACACCACACACACACACACACACACACACACACACACAATAAATACACGCTCACAGACACATCATTACATCCATCCATATATACAAATGCACATATATGTATATGATACGTACATAAATAAGTATGCGCATGTATGCATGAATGTATATCTATCTATCTATCTATCTATCTATCTATCTATCTATCTATCTATCTATCTATCTATCTATCTATCTATCTATCTATCTATCTCTTCTCACGGACGTGCTGTCACATCGGCTGCGAAGGTAAACATTTATTTGACCTTTTATTGTCCACATTTTGTTGGAATTTTTAAATAATTTTGTTGCGAAGCACCTAGGCTTCATTTGTGTGTATTTTCAAAGGCAGGAATTGGCCCCCAGGGGCAGTTTCGGCCCTAGCAAAATACAAAAATTTCCTTCTCGACATCTGAAAAATGTCGAGAAACATAATTTTGGAACGCTTGTCTTGTTCTTTTGATGAGCATTTCCCGAGGCTTCAGATGCCAGAAGAGAAAAAAGAACAGAGTAGCGCGTGCTCACACAGTGACAGGAACGCAGTTGCTGTAAACGTCACAAAGACGGCGATTACAGCTACTAACAGCTCTCTCAGCACCACCACCACCACCACCACCACCACCACCACCAATAACAACAACAACAACAACAAAAACAACAACAACAGCAAGGACGCAAATTTATACGTCACGGATACTGTTAACAGCCCTGTCACCACCACCAACACAAACAACAAAAACAAAACTGTAACCAAGGTTACAAAACCATGCGTAAAAACCGTCACAAATGTCTCTGACGTAAGCACCATTGCTGCTGACGCCATCATCACCACCACCATCAGCAACAACAACGACAACAACAACAACAACAACAGCAAGGACGCAAATTTATCGGCCGTCAGCACCGACACCACCACCTGTTCAACAAACTCTGCTGCCACTACCACCACCTTTGAACCCGGCAGTACCAACACCAACATAAACAAAAATATTCAAAAGAACATGTCCGCCAGCACAACAAAAACAAATTTCGCAGATGCTATAAAGGAAAAAAGAACAATAGTGACATTCACACAACAACACATTAAAGACACAAAATCCCTTCTTACGAAAGAAGGCGATGATGTTAAAATAAACATTCCAAAAGAAATTATAGAACCCCCCCCCCCCCCCCCCAAATGCATCATTTATAAACTGGTAAACACAAAAAACAGACGTGTAGAAAATTTTAGCACAGATAAGATCGAGTTGTGTCTTAAACCTGTATGGGCTCATCAAGAGCATGTCACGTGGGGACGAAAATTTGGAACGGTACAGGTGAGATTCTTAAATGAAAATTTAGCGAAGCAATTTTCGACACTCTCTCTCCGCACAGATAACTTGGTGATGATACCGAGTTATCTTGGACAGAGAGTGACCAAAGTAATTATAAAAAATGTGCCATCAAAAGTGGACACCCAATGGCTAATATCGGCCGTATGCCTCGAAATGGAGGAGGCAAATATTTTGGAGATTACGGTCGTACAGGAAAACATACACCACGCACAAATAACAAGCAGCCAACACCAACAAAAACAGCAACACAAACACTCACAGAAGCACACACAGACGCACAAAATTTGCCGTTACCTCTTTCCGACTCCTCAGAACTCTCATCATCGGATGAAGAGAGTGGGGAGGAGTGGAAAATAGCTACGAAAGGAAAGAGGAAGCGCAGTAAGAAGAAAACAAAATAAAATGCAAGCACAAACAAAGCAGGGAGATTCACATCTCCCGAAAATACACCTAACACCAATAGCAATATGCAAAAAACAATGCTAACAGCAATAGACAGTACAAACACAGAGTTGATGAATTGCATCAACTCTAAAACAAACATCTCAAATAACGACATCAAAACAAACAACCACCCACACACAACACCGCCAAAACACATTAAAATTTACCATGTATCACCAGCATTGCACCACAAAATAAAATCCCTCTACCCCAACTCGGTAGGGGGATGTCAGAAATAGTTGTGCAAGAAATTGTACAATAGCCTCCTTGGTGAAAAATCCAAGGAGGAAACAAAACTTGCAAACAGTAAGTAGCTCTTTTTTCCTTTCCCTTTGTGCTTTAAAGCATACGTATAAATAGAATCATGGTGAAGATTGGTTGTGTGAATGTGCGTGGCTTGGGGTCCCCTTGGAAACAAGGGTACCTCTTAAATGACATCAAGTCACACAATTTGGATATCATAGCCATTAGTGAGACCAAACTCCATGAACCGCGGGCCCTAAACTCCATGTTTGGCGGACAGTTTAACATTTATTTTTCTCCCTGTCTGCCGAGGATGGGCGGTAGTGGCACGGCGGTTCTTTTTCGCAAGAGTCTGGATCTCCAAGTAAGGACGATATTTACGGACCCGGAGGGTAGACTGGTTGTCCTAGATGTGGACGGCAGCGATGGAGGCGCTTTTCGGTGGCTAGCAGTTTATTTGCCTCCTTTAACAGATCGCTCGGACTTCTTTCGACGTCTAGAAGTATTCATGGGAACGTCTTGTCCCTTACTTTTAGTGGGGGATTGGAATGCTACCTTGTACACGCATCTAGACTACGTGGGGAGTGACAAAACTAGAAGGGGATGCAAAGGCCTCAGAGACCTGCTCAGATGCTTCCAGTTGTCTGACAGGTACCGACTCGACCACCCAAATGTGCCAACGTGGACTTGGAGCAACCGCATTGGGTCGTCGAGATCGTATCTAGATAGGATAGTGTGTAGGACAAGAGATAGAGATAGTTTAGGATGTCCACAGTTCCACATAGTCAGCTACACGGATCACAAACTTGTGACGTGTACGCTAGACTTAGATAAGGCACATAGGCAGGGTCCCGTTTACTGGAAACTAAACGCGTCTTTCCCGTCGAGACAGATTTTCAGAGACCGGATTAGCACGTTAGTAAAGAGGGCTTTGACGGGAGCCATCGTCAACAACAAATGGTGGTTTGCCCTCAAGAGAGCAGTAAGGGTGGAAGCAATAAGGTATAGCAGGGCACTAGCTGTAGAGAGGAACAGAGTAGAGGGGGAGCTAGTGATAAAGTTAGAAGAGGCATTGCGAAGTGGCATCGCATCCGACGTTTTAGCGGCGAGGTTGGCCCTCGACCAACACTTCAATGCTAAACACGAAGGGTGTGCTGTCAGGGCAAGGATGCGTGCTCTGAGGAATGAAGGTGTTGGAGCCGCACGAGAGGCCCGGGTGGCGGAGGCGCTGCGGGGTAACAAAGCCACCATCCGGTCTCTGGTAGACGAACAGGGGCGCGAATTGCTCGAGCCGAGCAAGATGTGCGAGGCGTTTCAGCGGCATTTTGCCCGACTGTTCGGGAGGAGTGGCGAGCGAGAAAGCAGGGTGGACTTTAGTGCCTACCTGCACAGCTTGCCACGACTCTCGGCAAGAGAGGCGGAGTGCTGCGAAGGGGTCATCACGGCGGAGGAGGTGAGGGACGCGATGGCGGGTTGCTCGACGGACAAATCTCCGGGTTTGGATGGTCTGCCCTACGAGCTTTACAACTGTATGCCAGACTTGTTTGGAGACGTCTTGGCGGCCGTGTACTGCAACGGGCAGCAGAACGGGAGCAATTCCCGGTTTTGTGAGCCGAGGAGCGGTAACGCTGCTGAAGAAAGATCCAAACAAGGGGGACGCCATAGATAACTTTAGGCCCATCACTCTGCTCAATGCAGACATGAAAATTTTGGCCAATGTGTTAGCCAAGCGGTTGGCGCTTGTCATCGAGAAACTGGTCGGCACGGAGCAGACGTGCGCCGTGCCGGGCCGGAGCATCCATGACAACCTCCATCTGATGCGCTACATCATAGAGAGGGTAGTTAAGGAACCTGGCATGGGTGGGGCCCTGATCAATTTGGATCAATCCAAAGTTTTCGATAGGGTAGACCATCGATACTTGGAGGCCGTCCTCGAAGCGGCCGGCTTCGGTCCCGTTTTCCGCGGCTGGATGGCTGCCTTGTACACAGGCATCCGTTCGGTTGTTCGCGTCAATGGACGTCTATCGGGACCCTTCGACATTGCACGTTCGGTTCGTCAGGGATGCCCTCTGTCGCCGCTCCTGTACGTATTGACTCTCGAGCCACTACTGCGGAAGCTGGCGACGCTGAGGGGCATCCCGCGAGAACTGGGGTGCTGGACGAGCGTGTCGGCATACGCGGACGACGTCACCGTCATAGCGTCTAGCCACGAGCACATCGAGCTTGTCGGCGAGACGCTGAAAGATTACGAAGCGGTGACGGGAGCGAAAATCAACCGGGATAAGTCGGTGGGTTTGCTGCTCGGCACCTGGAGAAGCAAGCCCATACCCTCCGGCAGCGCCTCAGTAGTGGGACGCTGGACGGACGGTCCGGTCAAGTTGCTCGGAGTCTGGTTCGGTCCGGACCTGCAAACGGAGAAGAACTGGGACGAGATAACGAGTAGGGTGGCCACTCTCTGCCGGCAATGGTCCGAGAGGAAGCTGTCCCTAAAAAGTCGGGCGGAGGTGGTGAACGCGCACATCGCGTCCGTCATCGAATACCGCCTGACCGTCGTACCTTGTCCCGATCGCGCCATCACCGAAATGGAGCGCATCCGCTTCCGCTTTATGTGGAAAGGAAGCGTTCCGATGGTGAGGCGATCCGTTTGTTGCCAACACCCGCTGAAAGGAGGGCTGGGCATGCCGTGTTTGATGATGCGCAGACATGTGATGAGACTGCGACATCTCCGGCTCTACGTAGACGACGGTGAGCAGGTGTGGTCGCCGTTTGTGCGACGCGCTTTCCCGCAGCTCGTCTCCATGACCGAGCTGCAGTCGTGGATCAAAAAGAGGCCGAGGAATGGCGAATGGCACCGTGAGTGTCGCGTTGCTCTGCAACAACTTTGCCGTCATTCTATAGGGGATTAGTGGAGGGCAGGTACGACGACGATCTCGGGGCGAACCTGGGCGTCGACGAGGAATACCTGACCCACCTGTTCAGAACGACTTTCGGGCCGGGACCTATGGACAACTTCCAGAGATCCCTGGCCTGGCAGTGTTACCGAGAGGCGCTACCCGTTCGGGATAAGCTCTACAGACACGGCTCGCGAAATGCGGGGCCGACCTGCCCGAGATGCGGTCAGAGCGATGAAACCGTTCTGCACGCTCTCGTGCAGCGTCCAACCATTTCGGAGCTGTGGGCTTATGTCGAACGACTGCTGTCGCGTGTGGGACGAGTCGGTTTATCAACCGAGTCTATCGTCAATATCGTCACGCCTCCTTCCTTTAAACGGGAAGGAAGAGCTGTATTTATCGTACTTGTGGCTATGGCGAAAGAATGCATCTGGTGGACGCGTCTGAAAGGATTAGAGACAAATACTTTCCTCTCTGGTCAATCTCTCATCAACTTTCTCAAGTATCACTTGAAAAGGAAGGTGAGAGTAGAGAGGCAAGTGTTGTCTAGCAAATGTTTCTAAAAAAGATGGATACATGTAACAAGAATAGCACGTATAGATGACGAAGCCACCTTGACCATGATTCTATGAAACGTTTTAAAATTTTGTAAACAGAGAGTTACTTACGTTTCTTGCATAAATAAAAGAAATTTTATTTAACAAACTGTGACACTAAAGACCGAGGTTACCGTGGTCTTTTCGTAGGTTTTTCTTTCCATGGATAACCTCCCCATTTATTGAGAATTTTCTGTATTATTTCGTTTTTTTTGTAAATACCCCAAACGTTTTGCGATGTTTTTTTTTCATCGTTGTCCCCACTTTTGTTTTTTTTTCTGCTTTGTTTTCGCCCCCCCCTCGATAAGAAAAAACTCTACATTTGTATTTTGTCCCCTCTGTGTTGAGCCCTGTGTGGCTAATAAAGAAACCTATCTGTATGTATGTTTATATACTAGTCCTGATTTCTCCTCTTTGTCCATTTTTGTTTAAGTTATGCAGATTACCTAAATCTGTTCTACTCTTTTTACATATGTCGAACTTCCTTGGCTACAGGACGAATACTACAGTTAATTTGCCTTTCAACGATGTATTTACATTAAGTATGATATCTTCATGGTCAACCATACCTAAATATTATTTGAATATACATATATGATAAACAGGTGTAATGCACATACATATATAAGCAGGTACAATATATATATATACATATATATATATATATATATACATATATATATATATATATATATACATGCTTTGCATGTACCATGTCCTCGCCCTGTTGTTTTTGTCTTGTATTGTTTTTCGTTCTTACTGTAATGTGTTTTTGCATGACATAATTGCCCAAGGTTACCATGGTCTTTTCCGTAGGCTTTTCTATCCACGAATAAACCTAATCTGTTCCTTACATTTATGATATTTTCTGTGACACACAATCCCTTTTGATCGGTGTTTTTTTTTTCACGATTCCTTTTGATCGGAATTTTCTGTCTCTTTTTTTCCTTTTTTTTTTGTCTGTGTGTATGTCTGGCTACGCACAAATACTGTAGCACCATCATTTAATGTTGTACTCTCTGTCCGCAACATCTAATGATGTCGTTATCGAGATATTTTGAATCGTATTTTATGGACCACTTCTAATTAGTGTATGATACCCAGAGGAATTATGATCCGGCTGTTTACAGTTTTTATTATTTATAATGGTAAAATCAACACTGTTTTGTTAGTGTTTCTTCACTGATAAATATTTACATAACTACCATGAGATATAATATACGAAAGTATGTAGTTCTAGCTCAACTCAAATATACTGCCTGTATAGAAGTATTTGGTATTTGTCGTTTCATAGGAACATGCTCGGCTATTAGAAATATTGTCTCTGGTTCTAGGACAACTGCTCCCTGACAATAGCGCTGATGGAGCACCTGTTCTCAAGTGATTAATGCATTGGACAATTTTGACAATTAAGAAAACAATCAAGGCGTGTGTTTGTTGTATGAAGTTTGCTTCCCAACCATGTGGTTCCCGGTTCCGTCTCCGGCACTTTGGGCAGATGTTTGCTACTATAGCTCCAGGCCAACAAAAATCGGATTTGATAGACAAAAACTGAAAGAAGCTCGTCGTAAAACTACCTACCTACCTACCTACCTACCTACCTACCTACCTACCTACTTACCCTGGGAGCTGTTGGCCTGATATCTCACCTACGTGGATTTTAACCTACATTTTAATCTACATTTTTCGGTTGTATGTATGTATGTATGTATGTATGTTTAGCCTGGACAAGACTGTTGTAATGTTTCAGCTTGCACCAGGAAATTCATATGTGGAACCAGCTATCTTGGCTGAAGGAACAATACCGAAAGTGGTAGACAAGTTTGTCTACCTGGGCAGCACACTCAGCCGTTCTTGCTCCCTGGATGATGAAATATATTTCAGGCTGCAGAGAGCAACTGATTCCTTCCGGTCTCTTCAGTATCGTGTCTGGTCCCAACATGGCATCACAAGACAAACAAAAATTGTTGTGTACCGTACATGTGTACGTCCTTTACAGATGTGAGACGTGAACTCTTTACAAACGTCATGTAAGGGTCCTTGAACGCTTTTATCAGAGATGTCTGAGACGCATTTTGAATTTTTGCTGGACTTTAAAAACTACAGCCACACAGGTCTTGAGGAAAGCTGATATCTTGAGTACTGAGGCAATGATGCACAAGTACCGGTTACGTTAGACTGGACACCTTATTAGAATGAGGGATAGAAGGATACCTGAACAGATGCTATATGGGGAAGTTATTAGTGGAAAGAGACCCCGACAGAAACCAAGGCTGCGATTTAAGGACTGTGTCAAGTCCTCATTATAAGCCTGTGATATGCAGGAGACTGACTGGGAGAGCAATGCTTGCCATTGCCACAGATGGAGGAAGTAGGTTAGGAAGCAGGGAGGGGGTCGTCACCTTTGAACCTGCAGGATGAATTTAAGCGTACTGCTCAAAAGCGTGGGGAAAGCTTAGTTTGCAAAGTTTGCAGTCGTGTATGTTTGTCAAGCCATGATCGGAGCCGCAAATACAAAATATAAGTTAGTCCTAGAGCGCACAATGTTCCTAAAGGTCAGCAATAGTCTTCTTCGGTCACGAGTGGACAGCTATCATGTTTGTATGAATGTATATATATATATGTGTATATTTGTATGTATGCGCACATATGTGTATGTATGTATGTATCTACCCATCTCTCTATCTAAACCATCTATATACATAGGTATTACTAAAATAACATTGTGTCTATTACATCTTCACTGTTACCTTTAACAATCACTTCTGACATCATTTGGGAAAGACGTGTGTGTGTGTGTGTGTGTGTGTTTGCGTGCATGTTCGCATGTGTGCGCATGTGTTATTAAGAGAGGTTTATCTTTTCGTAGAAATTATATGACAAATACTTTCGAGTTAGTTTCCTTCCCTAAATTCATACACAGTATAAGATATTCTATCACCTCTTAAAATTATTTATTCTTTTTACACTTCGCTATTCTTATCTCTGATAATATTTCAGTTTTGGCGAGGAGTATTTTTTGTCTTTCAAAAAAACAAAAAACAAAAAAAAAACCCTGTTTTACTGCACTGCTATCCCTATCATGACAAAAAAGGAAGACAATTGTATTCTAACCGACAATACACTGTTAAACGATATAATTAACTATTATTACATGTTGTAGTGCCTATTCAGAAACCTTTGTGTATCTTTACACATACCCATATATATATATATATATATATATATATATATATATATATATATATATATATATATATATATATATATATATATATAAGATAGAGAAGGAATATTCGAAAGTAAAAATAGAGGATCAAAGATAAAGGCAAGGACTAAAAGCAAAAAATACAATGACTGAGGAATGAAAGTGGAAATATGAAAAAAAAAAAAAAAAAAAAAGAAAGAGTGGTAGTAACATGTATGAAAGTAAATGTTACGCGCTAATGAAGGCATTCTTTAGTGAATACGCGAAGAGAAAACAATACCAGGAATTTGCAATTGGTGGTGATATTGAAGACGTAACTATACGAATTTATTGGAGACCAAGTACTGTAAATGAAAATGGTACAAGTTCTAAGAAATGCATATGGAAAAAAATATGTTCGGTTAGATAGAAATGTGGATCATCTTTCTACCGCTCCTCATTGCTTTATTGATAATGACAATGATGACAACGACAGCGACAAAGATAATGATGATGATGATGATGATGATGATGATGATGATGATGATGATGATGATGATGATGGTGATGATGATGATGATGATGATGGTGATGATGATGATGATGATGATGATGATGGTGATGATGATGATGATGATGATGATGATGATGATGATGATGATGATGGTGATGATGATGATGATGATGATGATGATGATGATGATGATGGTGATGATGTTGATGATGATGTTGATGATGATGATGATGATGATGATGATGATGATGATGGTGATGATGATGTTGATGATGATGAGAAATCGAAGCAAGCTGTGAAGATGGTTTTATATATTGTATGAATGTGATTGATTTGTTGTGAATAGATAGCATATCTACGAATACATGACAGCTAAATCTGGCTGAAGTTAAAAAAAAAAAATTCTAAGTTTGAAGTATGTATAAATAAAATAAAACAATTTCTTCTACCTCAAATTATTGGAATTATATAGTTTTATTGAATTTAATTCGAACCACCTACGAATCTCATAAAAGAAAAACAAAAAAAAAAAACATTCGCAGTTACAACCTAGCATTACACTTTAGCACAACTGAGGAGAACAATCAATGATTGGAATCTAGCTTCAAAAAGGTATATATTATTATATTATCTATATGTTTCTTAGTACTATTGTTATTTTTGAATATATATAGTATACACAAATACATATATATGTATATATGTGTGTGTGTATGCGTGTGTGTATATGTAGCTATATATATATATATATATATATATATACGTATATATGTTTGTATACATATATATATATATATATGTGTGTGTGTGTATGTGAGTATGCATATATATACCTATTTATATATCGTAATCATTCATCGCAGAATGAATAAATAATCAAAATCGATAAAAAAACAAAGCAAAACAAAATGAAATATAACAACAACCGCAACCCACCCTGTCAGTAAATGAAATAACCGAAATCTCATCCCCACCAACAAAGCTACAAATTATTGTTTGACTAAGCGTCTACAGTAATTCTGGAAACATTGGATCTAAAAGTATCTATATATTAGTATTTTCAAGTTCGTATAACTTTATAACTTCATAATATATCGATGACAATACTGCTGTTTTTTAAAGCCTGCTATTCTTGATTTCCTTTGTATATGAATATCTGTATACATGTATGTATGTATATGTATATGTATTTATGTTATATATGTGCATACATATGTATGCATAAGTAGATACATATGTATGTATATATACTTATATTTATATAAATATAAGCATGTATATATTTACACACACACAAATATGCACACAGACACAGACAGACAGACACACACAGAGTAAATTCAAATAAACGAGTAAAATGAACGGACTGCAAGAGGATATGCATAAGAAATGCATTAGCTTGACGCTCGGTAAAAAAGGAGAGTTTGACGTTTCGAGTATAGCTCTTCGTTGGAAAGGAAAAAGTAAAAAAAAAAGAAAGGAAATCGCCAATACACACACACACACACACACACACACATACTCATACACGTTGTATATTTTGGTTATTTATTTATTTTGGTTATTTATTAATTCTGCAATGATTGATTACGATATATAAATAGGTATATACATGCATACTCACATACACACACACACACACACACACACATGTATATTCTTTTTTATTTATGTATGTTTCGAGTACATATGAAAAATTCCATCTAATGACCTAAAGTTATAGATACGTTCCTAATTCTGGTAACAACTATTATCTTTTACGATGGATATTCTTCAATTCGATGGAACTGGTAACTACTAATATCCATTTTTAATGATTTTCCTTAATTTTTCTTCTCAAAAGACAGATTGACTTATATGGAGGTCTTTGCTCAATGGCTCTTGCAGAGCTATTCTAGAAACAGCTGTAAGAGGCTTTACGCATTATTTTTTAATCCGTCATTCCCTCTAGCAACTCTGCACTTATGTTTGAATTATAAATTACACGCTCTAAAGTGAAACCACATACACACGTATCCTACCGCATAAACATAAGCCACACGATCCTACATTAGTCCCTCCTGCATACCGTTTCACATTAAAGTCAAATCCAGACTCCTTTCAATGATCTCAGTTTGAACTTCGAACGAAAAAACATCAGAACTTTCAGGAAAGGCAAGTTATATATAATGAATCGCCATATCTGTCTTTTGTTGTGCTGTCCTGATACATTCACTCCAGCCTAATTATTTACTTTACCTATACAATTTAGCTTTCTTCTTCCTCTCTCTCCATTAATTTTGTCTTCTATTAACAATCTCTGCAACCCATTTTTTTCCTAATTAAGTGTCCAGAATATTTTAGTTTTCTTTTTTTGCTGGTATCTAATAAAATAGTGTTTAGGCTATTTTTAGTACTTCATCATATTTTGTTCATGAAAAGCCTTCTATATACTCAAATCTCAAAGGCTCCTAATCTATTTGATAATACTTTTGCTATTGTCCATGAATGAATCATACAAAATATTTCAATAATCTTCTTCGTCTACGATTTGAATGTTTCTCTAAGTTACTATGGCTGACATCTTCTCAAACGGCTTTCCGGCTAGCTCAATCTTTCTTTTGATTTCCATTTCGTATCTTCTGTTTTCTGATTGCATACATCCCCAGTATGTATCATTAATGTTGGTTCAATGAACTTTCCCGCAACTGTAATGTTTACTTTTTAGATAACAGTTGTCCCTTGTTGGCTACGAAGTTTTTGCTTTCTTTATATCAATTTCTATTCCAAACAACGTTCCTTTTGTCGTTTACTGCAGTCAAAAGGTCATCTCTGCCGAAAGTTAATAAGATAGTATCGTTTGTACAGTTAATACAGTTGATGTTCCTTTTTATTTACCCTAATGCATTCATATATATATATATATATATATATATATATATATATATATATATATATATATATATATATATATATATATATATATATATACTGTATAAAGGTAACGCGTGCGTTCTGTCGTGATACAAACAATATATGAGTATATGCATATATATGTACATGTATGTATATACGTTCATCTACATGTACATATAGATACATAACTGGGTACATGACGTGGCAAAAGAACGAGGACAAAATGGTAAACAAGGTGCAACAAACAAGCAGGCCACATAGAAACATCCCCTTCATCACCTGCCACCATTAAAACTCCGGCGTTTCGAAGAATTAGTGGCCTGCTTGTTTGTTGCACCTTGTTTACCATTTTGTCCTCGTTCTTTTGCCACGTCATGTACCCAGTTATGTATCTATATGTACATGTAGATGAACGTATATACATACATGTACATATATATGCATATACTCATATATTGTTTATATATATATATATATATATATATATATATATATATATATATATATATATATATATATATATATATATATATATATATATATATGATTAATAAATTCAAAAGGGGATAAAACTCTTTTACAAGAATTTTATCAAGAAGCCAGTGTGTAAAAAAATTCATAAGGGAAATTTCTATTCCCAAGAATATAATTATTCGTTTATATTTATATAATGGGTATTACTACAGACAAAAATAATAATGCCACACGCTGGACTTCTCAAAATAACCACATTGGTCGTCTTCTGTTTGGTTGTTTTTCCTCGTATTCGGTACTAAATGTGGTTATTTTGAGAAGTCCAACGTGTGACTTTATTATTTTTTCTGTAGTAATGCCCATTATATAAATATAAACGAATATATATATATATGTACATATATACACGCATATATATATACATACACACACGCATGTTTGTGTGTGTGTGTGTGTGCGTGCGTGCGCGCGCGTGTATGTGTACTTATAGATATACATGCGATTTTCCCTTCTGCTTCAAAATCACTTTTGGCCGCAAAATGCACTAAAATAATCTAGTCACTAAAACTTTTTCTACGTAACATATAGTTTTCTCTCCCCTCGCTCTCTCTCTCCCTTCTTTTTTTTGTTATATATGTAAAACTCACCTTGCGAAAACAAGCTATCATAATATAATTTCAGGAAAAGAGAACATTTATTATGTGAAAATATATTTTGTAAGATTACTTTATATATATATATATATATATATATATATATATAAACATGAAAAACCTATTTACGCCTTACGCTAAAAAGAGGAAGCTTGATTTATTTAAACAAACTAATATATACTTAATATACGTATAAAAACAACGCATTTTCAAACCTCTCATTATCCCCCCACTCCACACATGAACTAGAAAAAATATCCACTGAATTTAAGAACTCGATTCTTTAAAATGTCATTAAACTTTAATAGGTTATTACTTCTTTGTAATATCAATAGCTGGTATGATACTGCTTTAAATTTAAAATTGGCTTAGACGAATATTAAGAGTAGAACATTAAAAACTGAAAAGAATTGAAAGCCACTAATACCATTGTTCCCTTAGAAATTGAGTTTTACGTCACGTTCAAGAAAATGAATTTAATAAGTACAAGTTATTATATGGTTAGAAACGTTTTAGCATGGGTCATGGAAATAGTCGCAGCACAGATGAAATAGTTGGAGTATCAATGGAATTGTTTGTTTTCTATTCTTCATAATACAGACATACATGTAAATAACAAAACAAATATGCATGTTTATCCGTTTAATTTGTTTTGGGCAAAAGCCTCAGAACGCGCTCATAAAAGCTTCTATGCTACTCTTTGTCAGCCACCACCTATCAGTCTCATCTCGTGTAATCCGATGGAATGATTATATAGATGGAAATATTAAATACATTATAATATAAGTGGCTATACAAAAAACAAAAAAACCCAAAAGGTAAAATACATAAATAAGGGTGCAAAATAGCACCTGCAATTGCAAGAAAGAGGAGCTAAAAAGTATAATTCGAATAGCCACTCAAAATCACCAACCTCATGAGATATTCAGAGACTGTGAATGGCAAGCCACAACATCTTTCTTCAGCGAGATAAAACTCACAGAATGAAGTACTTTGATAATATCCTATCACATGATTTCCAGATTTAACCAATATGGTTTCGTTTCTTCTCAGGGGTTTCTACAATTAACTCCGGGTCAAAGAGATAGCATGCTTCTCATTTGCTCATGAGAAAAAAAAAAAAAATCGTTGAACAGCGAGCGCTAAAATTCAAAACAGTTCGAGTGTATATAAAAATACTGGATATTGTTGTGGTGAATAAAACAGAAAGAACATACATGATAATAGGCATAGCATGTCCCGGTGACAACAGGATCAAAAAATAAAAAATAAAAAATAAACAACTATGACGATTTGAAGTGGGAAATATGAAGGTTGTGGTCAATGAGGAGAGTATACGTGACATCAATAGTAATTAGCGCACTTGGAAGTATCAGCACTAAACTAACTACCAACACGGCTCAAAAAGATTGATACAAGTTTGAAGGGTAGAACACCTACAAAAATCAGCATTGCTAGGAACTGCAAGAATTCTTCGCAGGGTTCTTGAAGCATGACCAGTAAACAAGAGTCACCTTAGTCCGCTGACTGTGGACAGCTGACACTTTCCATCACATCCAGCAAAATAAGCTGTGAGCTTTCATCACATAATAATAATAATGATAATAATAATAATAATAATAATAATAATAATAATAATATATACATATACATATATATTGGTGTGTATGACTGCGCGCGTAATAAGTATATGTATTTTCAAGAGATGTTTAAAACTTTCTGTGGAATTTTAATGAAAAATAGTCGGTCAAGTGTTGCATCCTGTACATATTTCTTCTGCTTTTGCCTCATTAATAATGTCTGATAACAGCCCGTCTTAGCTAAAACATGGTAAACAATAGAATACATTAAAGGCAACTCAGAATACCAATTTATGAAAATATAGATATCCTTTTCTACTCTAGGCACAAGGTCCAAAATTTTCGGGGAAGAGGCCAGTCGACTAGATCAACCCCAGGACGCAACTAGTACTTAATTTATCAATCCCGAAAGGATGAAAGACAAAGTCGACCTCGACGGAATTTGAACTCAGAACGTAAAGACAGACAAAATACCACTAAGCATTTCGCCCCGCGTGCTAACGATCGCGCCAGCTCGCCGCCTTGTGAAATATACATATCGAATACATACAAAGTTTTGTGAAAATATGTAAAATTATTGAAACAAAGAGGAGCTATCAAAGTGCAAGATGAAATCTAAATTCATTTCTGCATTCTGAAAATATATTGTTATGGCTAACTATTGAAAATGATGCTATGATATTTCAATCAGTTTAGGCAGCTATGTTTATGTTTAAACTCTATTATTGATCTCACGAAAATAGAAATTCTAAAGAGAGTGGCTGAATACCAAAATTAAGTAACAAAATCTTCACATTGATTTTTATAATAGCATAACTACAAAAGTCCTTTTGTTAGAAAACTAAATATGAACTAATTGACATATGAACTAATTGACAACTAAATATTTACAATTTTTTCCATACAGTTTTAATTTACGAATATATTAAGAAACTATTCTAGAATGAAAAAGAGGAAAATGAACCACAACCTACTAATGGAGCACTAAGATTTTTGTGATGGTGAAAATTTGAAAACGTAGATTTAGATAAAAATTAATATAACAACAAAATAGTGAGAATAAAAAATCTCTATTTATTTGGAAAAGAATCTGGCTCAGAAGTGAGGCTGCCTGGAAGGAAGTACAGACTTATCTGATTCAGCATTGTTTAATGTTCGAAAAATTTCTTTAATTTCTCTTTTGAATTTAAATGGAGTGGAAACATTTTTTAATATGTTCTTTCATTTTTCTTTTAGCAAATCAAGAATTTTATGAAATGCATCGCAGTAGTAGTAACTACATAAAAATACGAGTTATGTGTTTTTATACAGTTATTAATTTTATTATCATTATTTTTATGTAGCTATTATAACGAGTATCGTATTTTTATGTAGTTATGTAGTGTGTCGTTACCATTAATATTCGTAATGATAATAACAACAGTAATGATGATAATTAGATAGACACACTAAATTTGTTTGAACAGAAATACTCAAAAGTACTCGGGATTAGACGAAACTATAAAGATACAATACAGAATCGAAAGAGAAAATTAGAAAGGAGTACTGCAAAAGACTGAGAATTATATTGAAATTGAACTCAATGCTAGTAATAAGACAATAGGTATAAATACATTAGACATCCCAGTTTTAAATCACAGCTTCAATAGAACAGATTGGAAGTCAGGGGAATTGGAAGAACTTAGGCAACAGGAGCTGTTCAAAGTAACGAACAGCTCAATTCCTTAATCACCTTAATCATATAGTTTTAAGAAATTCCACCCTGTTTAAGAAGTCACGTCCAGTATCTTTACCACTTCTTTCAACATTCTGGAAGTCTCTGATTCCGTTGGCTACTCTTTTTTTTCCTTTCTAAGTCGTCGAAATGCCATGCCAGGCAGGTAAGCTATGAAAAGTTGCCAAAATGTAAGGGTAATAGCATCGACGACGATGGTGATGATAATAATGATGATAATGATGGTGGTGATGATGATGATGTAGATGACGACGACGACGACGACGACGACGACGACGATGGTGATGACAATGACGGTAACGACAATGTGAAAGATGGTGTCTCGAATGATGTAAATGGAGATGCTGATGGGAATAATGATGGCTGCTTGTTCATCAAGTCAATATCTGATTATAAAATTAGCCAAAACCCGACATTTTAATTCGTTGATATCCAAAAGGAAAATTTGGCGCCACTGTGTGTGACAAAGCTTCACCTCTGAATTATCGGTAGAGTCCATCTGGTTGGCACCCACGCATTCAGAATATGTCAACTCAATGTTAATTAGAAGGTTTTGGATTAATCCAAGGCTAACTTAGAAACCACTGGCTCAAAGTGCCATTCGTTGAGATTAGCACCAATACATCCGATAGAGAAATAAACTTTATAATCAGTAACGAGTAGTTACTTACTTTAGAAAGGCATACATACAGACATATATGTTGGTGTCATATTTTTTCGTAGATATTTGAGAGGATATACATTTTATCTTTTATCTTCTACATGTTTCAGTCCCAATACTTATTGCTTTTTAAAACCTGGAACTCATTCTTACCGTCTCTTTTGCCGAACCGCTACCAGAACGTAAATAAACTAACACCAAATTTTCAAGCAGTGGTGGGGACCAAACAATCACACAGACACACAGACACACACACACAGACACACATAGACACACAAAAACACAGACAGACAGACAGACACACACACACAGACACACACACGCACACACACACACACACACACACACACACACACACACACACAGACACAGTCACACAGACACAGTCACACAGACACACACATCCTTTTGTTTATTATAATTCATTCATGGCTATCACATTTAAGATGATTTACACAGGAAATCTGAATAAGAGGATACGCAGTAGATGCAGCGAGGCAGGAAGCAAAAGCACCAACACTCTACGATTCAGAAAAGTCCTGATGGAGAACATCTAACCATGCTCTTTTATTAGACATCACTAGACTACCTTACAAAAGCCACACATCTAAGGATAAAATGTATTTTTGAAACCGCCACATTTAACAAAAACAAAAGCAGCTGCTGCAATCCGCCTTGTGATCCAAAGGAAGGGATAGAATATACGATTGGCACATTCTGGATCTTCCCTAATGAGAGTTCTAACAATAAACAAGCCAAGACAAAACAACACCGTATGAGCATTGCCCGAGAGCCCGATGAAAAAGGAAAATATATATCTGAGGTCCTACGTGGTATATAAACTCACATGTAGCAAATGCTATGAATTCTATATCGGAGGAACAATCTGACAAGTACACATTCAGATTAAAAAAAGACAACTGCTTGCAAACACTTCTTCTACAAAAAATCATGTACAGGAATGCTACATCCAAGACACCCACGTTTCCATTGAAACTACAGAAAAGAAAAATTGAGAACTTGAAATTACAAGAAGCTATATATTGGTTTGAAATTTTTGGCGTAAGGCCAGCAGGTTTGGGAAAGGGGTTAAGTCGATTACATCAACTCCAGTGTTCAACTGGTACTCATTGTGATGACCCCGAAAGAACGAAAGGCAAAGTCAACCTCTGCAGAATTCGAACTCAGAACGTTAAGATGGACGAAATGCCGCTGAACATTTGTGTTGACGATTCAGTGCTAACGCTCGGTGTGTTAACGATTCTGCCAGCTCACCGCCTTCCTACACACCATATATTGGTTTCAAATTTTGGCACAATGCCAGCAATTTCGGGGGTGGTGGGGGTAAACCGATAACATCGACCCCAGTGCTCAACTGTTACGATTCTACCAGCTCACCGTCTTCATACATACCATACATATGCGGCTGATTGGCTACTATAGCAACGCAAAACAACCCTTCACACACAGCTAACAACAACTTTTCTCCAAAGATTTCCTGAGGAGGGATCTGAGCCCTGAAACACTGAAATACGAGGTAAAACCACCAACCTGTATTATTTTTATATTTTGCATTGTTTTGACTTCAGAAAGAAAAGCATTTAAACACACATACATATATACATAAATGTAAATACATGCATACTTACGCATACACGCACGCACACGCACGCTCACACACATGTAGGTGTAGCATATATGTATGTATATATGCTAATATACTTACATGTACTTTTATATGTACATATATATAGCTATGCATGTATATATAGCATTATGTTTACAACCATTAAAGCGAATATACAGGCTCAAGTAGCCATATAATTCGTATATAGCCCATAAACACACGCACAAATATGTGCTCGCCCGAACACATAAGCATACATACGCCCATATCTAAGCATTGTAACAATAATTTTTTTACAACTATCACAATGTCTAATTTGCATGCAATCGTGCGATCTTACCACCATGTTTCATTGGTAATGCACTATCGCTAACCGGCCGTGAAATTATCAAAATCACTGTAATTATACGGTTGACTGATACATCAAATAGCACACCCCCTCATGCCATATTGATTTAACTTCTTTCTTTATTTTTACTCTTTCTCACCTATATGTATATATATATATATTTTTCAATCCTATTCTCTTTATTCAGTCAAACAAAGTACATACAACAAACACATGCTCACATACATACGCGTGAATTCGTGTTTTGTAGTGAAAGCACACGAACAAACGAACAAGCACGTCATTCATATATATATATATATATATAATTCCTTATGTACTTTGTACTTCTATATGTAAACCAGGTTGGCAAAATAACATAGTCTGCCATAGACATAAATACACACACACACACACACACACACACACACACAAATAGATGTACACACACACACACACATACTTATACATGTATACACACACACATATACATATATGTGTATGTATGTATATGTGTATGTGTAGGTATATGTATATGTGTGTGTGTATACATGTATAAGTATGTGTGTGTGTGTGTGTGTACATCTATTTGTGTGTGTGTGTGTGTATTTATGTATGTGTATATGTATAGGTGAGTATGTAGGTAGGTATGAAGTTGTGTACATACGGATGTAATGATAGTTGGCCACAAAGTTGTGTATGTATGAATAGGTATGGGTATATGTGAGGGGACATAATGTGTATAAGGGTGTATATCTGGATATGTATAGATGAGAATGTATTTATCCTCATTGTTACTGCTGTGGTTATCGGCTTGTAGTCTTCTTGAAAGTCTACCAATTTAACTCTATTGCCATTACATTGGGAACCTACCCCCTCACCGTGAGTATATAGTAGAATTAAGAGATGTGTGGCTGCGCGCATACATGTGTATGTACATACACGCACGCATGAGCGTGAGTACGGGGAGATATACATAGCTCGTGTGTGTTTGTGTGGGGGGGATGTGCGCAGGCAAGCTAGCATCTTGACCGGCCAGTGGCTATCCAGCCGTAGCTAAGCGTAGGCAGTTTAAAACAATAGTTGCCCAATTGGAAGGAGGGAAGTTAACGGTAGTAATTAACCCTCCCCCATTGGCAGCAGAATGGCAGAACCGTTGGAGGAAGCAACAGGATATCCTACACCGCTAAGTTTGAAAGTTTGGCATATTATTGTTGTTGTTGCTGTTGTTATTGTTGTTGTTGTTGTCACCATCATCGTCACCATCACTGCTATTGCTACTAGAACATTAATAACTTGTATAAAATGAACTTCTACATAGAACCTTCCAATATATATAGAAATGACACACACACACTCAACGAAACTTCCTTTCTAAAAAACACTTACAGCTTTCTAGATACGGCTAATAGCGCTGATGCCACAAACAACGTATGTGGTGGAATGCCTGCTTATAAAAACTTGTATATGCACACATGGGAGTAAGGGGACATCCGAGTAAGGTTGTGCACACGAACCCACACATATATATATGCATTGGAGTGTCTATAGCTACCTATTTATAATGTTTGTAGGCTCTTTGTGTGCCTTGTATTTTTAAGGGCTTTTTGACATTTTTATATTTTTATATTTTATATTTTATATTTATATTTTTGCATGTCCCACATGCTATACCTTCATTTTTCATTTATGTATTTTTTACTATTATTATCATTATTTTTTTCCTGCTGTACCCTTATTTTTATTTTGATTTTGATTTTAATTCTATTTTTTTTTTTATTTCTATCTTATTTTTGCTGTTGTTTTTCTTCTGGTCTCTACCACACCTCTGTTTTTACCTCTTGCTCTACATTTGTATGAAACACTTTGTGAATCTCTGAAGAGGCCTAGCGGTTCGGGCATGTAACCCCATTTCAAAATGTCATCCGATAATCATTCCGGAAAGGAATATTCGGATAGAATGGGGCTTGCTAAAACTAGGCCGAAACAGCTGTAAGATTAAACTTCTGTTCATCCTCTGATTCCTTATGTACTTTGTACTTCTATATATAAACCAGCTTGGCAAAATAACATAGTCTGCCATAGAAACCTGTGCTTTGGTTCTTTCTTTCTTTTTCTTTCTTTTTTTTTTGTCACTTTTGCTATGAATTAAATTAATGAATTCAACGGGATACACCGTCTGCAAGTAGTTGGGTTCAGCA
Organism: Octopus bimaculoides; assembly: GCF_046866305.1. NCBI lineage: Eukaryota > Metazoa > Mollusca > Cephalopoda > Octopoda > Octopodidae > Octopus > Octopus bimaculoides. Next base: position 24,548,261 of record NC_142930.1, on the reverse strand, counting down.
TATTATCCTCCATTTTCTAATTATTATACAAATTTGGGGTAAGACCTTCACTTTTACCCGCTCCCATTGATTGCACTTAGTATAGCACTAGTGTAGCAACAATTGGGTACCCTCCCAGCAGTATACTGGATAGATACTATCCCTTAGTGGGTTGAACCCCCAACCCCTAACTCTCTCACGTTATATATATATATATATATATATATGTGTGTGTGTGTGTGTGTGTGTGTGTGTGTGTGTGTGTGTACATGTATGCATGTATTTACACACACACACACACACACACCCACACACACACACATACTCACACACGCACACATATGACGAGCTTCTTTCAGTTTCCATCTACCAAATTCGCTGACAAGTCTTTGATCAGCCCGGGGCTATAACAGAAGACACCTGCTCAAGGAACCACCCAGAGGCCGACCTTGCCTTTCATCATTTCGGGTTCGATAAATTAAGTACCAGGCGAGTATTGGGGTCGATGTAATCGACTTAACCCAACCCCACAAAATCCAGACCTTGTGACTATAGTAGAAAGGATTATTATTAATATTATTATTATTATTATTATTATTATTATTATTATTATTATTATTATTATTATTATTATTATTATTATTATTATTATTATTATTATTATTATTATTATTATTATTATTATTATTATTATTATTATTATGTTTGACTTTTGTTTTGCATTTGTACAAGTTGGATCCAAGTCTCACCCAGAGACCTCAAGAGACAACAAGTTAGAAGTTCATGTAGGTGTTATGCCTAGAGTACCATATATTTGGATTTGTACAGTTTTGTTCAAGTGAATGTTTAAGAAACCATAAGAAAATTATGTGTTTGCTTTAAAATTTGAGATCACATAGACAGTATTTACGTAGGATATTATTATTATTATTATTATTATTATTATTATTATTATTATTATTATTATTATTATTATTATTATTATTATTATTATTATTATTATTATCATCATCATCATCATCATTATTATTATTATTATTATTATTATTATTATTATTATTATTATTATTATTATTATTATTATGAGAGAATAGTGCATGCCATCAAAGTGACACTGGGGTAAAATATACGAAGCCCAATATACCCATCATGACTACCTGTCTGATAAGGGTACACCAGGCACATGCATCACAACCGTATGTGTGCGACATGGTGATCTCATATCAAGATAAACAGTGCATGACCTTGCAGGTGGAGCCCAGTTACAATTTCCTTCAGGTCGGGTAGCCTATCCCGCTCAAAGTTGAACAAAACACCCATGTTTCTAAAGGTGAATTATTCAAACTCCAAAGAATTCCTCTCAACACATGGCTATGATGCTCCCCCACTACTTCTGCTCGTGATCAGAGATGCACATATCGTCAGCCACCAAGGGACATGCTCAACTGGTTAAGGTCAAACAACTGACAAACAAATCTGTGCTATTAAGCAGAATATTTGTTGTAGCCCATCTTTTGTGCCAAGACAAAACAATATACATGATAACACTCCAATCCAATCAATTAAAATCAGAAGCCATGGTAGTGAAAACCCGATGGTGCTAGGTCTGGTGAGTAGGGAGGGTGATGCAGAGTTCCCAAGCCACATGAAGGTATCTTTTCATGGGTTATTTTCGTTCAATGTGACTCTATCTGCTGAATGGAACTGATTCCTTCTTGAGCAAAACTTAGTGGATGTGTCCAAGCAGTTTTCATTCAATAAAGCTTTGTGGTGAAGCTTTTCCCTTGTCTCAGTAATTCGAATCGAACAATACCGATTGTGTACCACTAAACTCACAGCAAAATTTGTAAATCTAGTTTGGATGATGGAACTGGATTTTCATTTGACAATAGTCATCGTTTCTTATGTTTTTTTTTGCTGATATAGACTAGCCATTTCTTATCATCTTTTACGATTCGATTAAAGTGTTTGCTAATTATTGAACGCACCACGTAGTTCTTGGTAAAGGCGGCGCATGAAATACTCTCGTCCCTTCTCTTGAGATAATCTTGCACAGTTGACCAAGGTATAAGCTGATATGGCTTCTCTTGAATTGCTGCTTTTAATGCATCATTATTGAAAATAGTCGCTCTTCCTGATTAATATCTATTCAAACGATCTTTTTCTTGATTTTGTTAAATCACTTTTGGCATTTCCGAACGCTCATCCCATCAGGATAGTCAGTAAATAAGTTTTTTCCTTGCAAATGTGATATTTTTGCCCTTACGAAATTCTTAAAGCATGTAATGCCGAATATGCCGCTCACTAAAATCTTTGTCAGATAGAACATATACACACAGCGCGTGTCCAATTTAATGTTTGATCATTAACTGCATGCTGATTGATTGATTGCAAGAACACCTTTTATTGGCTTGTAATCTATTTGTGATACGAAGTCAGACGATTTGTATGAAAATACGACATTACTTTTCGGTATTCCTAATATATAAGTATAAAAGTCAGATAAACAAAAGTAGGCGCAAGACGTGTATTTACCCGGAAAGTTGCACATATAAATTCATTTGTTTATTTATATATGCAACTTGTAAATACACTTTTTATGCTTACTTTTGTTTGCCTTTTATTATTCCCATAACCGCTCGACAAAGATAATTTTATAGCCGGCTTTTATACCGGAGCTACCTATTCTAGACGAAGAAATTGGAGTTTTGGATTTATCTGAGCACTACTTGGTGACTGTCTATATGACGTTTGCTCTTATATATCTATCTATCTACATATATAAATATACGTAAAAAACTCCCTACCCTGTATATTTTACGTATATGTTTTTAGCAATTTTAGAAGATTAGTTCGGCATCTATTCATTTACTGCCGACATAAACTGCGCTTGCGCAGTAAATTTGAAAAATTATAATGAATAACGATGAGACACGTGTTATTTGTCTCTTAGTTATATGTTAGTGTTACGGCGCGGTCACTGATGAGAATTTCGTCTAGCAAATTATTTTATTTGCTAAAAAAATTTGAAACCTTGAAATGACCGTAAAAATATAACAAGCTAAAATTTTTTTTTTTTCATTCCCTTCGAAATTGCTCTTAAATGTGGTTTTGATCGTTTTGACTACTTCTTCTAGTGTGTAAAGCTACCTGTTGAAGGCAGCTTCTCTTGTGTTTAAATGTACACTATGATATATATATATACACACACACACATGCATACACGCTTACATATATCTTGATTATAGTTAGAGGTTATAAATACACTACAGAACATCTTTACGTCTTTGGTATAACAGAATTATTTTTTAACACATCAACCTCCTTAATTGTCAGAAATACGCACCAGAAACTTTCGATGAATTATCTACAATAGATATTAATAATTTTGCACGAGTGACCGAATGTATAAGATATTTGATCAAAAATATTAGAGCGTAAAATAATAACAATTATGCCGTAAGCTCATATCCGGTTATGCGTATATTATTTTGTCTCTTATACGTATTTATCATCGAGCTGTCAAGAGCCAGTTTCAAAACATTTATCTTAGTTACCAGCATTAGTAGATTGGCGTCTTTTTTCACTTAACGCACCAGACACAGGCGTTTAAATAACAGCTTAATCCACCTCTGAGATTCATGAGTCAATTAACTTAGATACGGGGCCATCAATTTATAGTGAAGATGAAATGAAATTGCGTGAGATGTCTTTTCTTTTACACTTTAGCTGGTTTCAGTCATTGGGCTAGTGTTTTATAAGGACAGTTGATTCTATGGTTAATGTCTGTTTGTTTGTTTGTATGTATGTATGTATGTATGTTGTAAGTATGTATGTATGTATGTATGTGTGCGCGCATGTACACACACAAATTTATACATATACACACACATATATATACATACACATAAACACCCTAATGCGCATGCGGCGCACACACACGTATTTACATGTATATATATGTATATGAACTGGAAGAATCATTAGCATATCGGGAAAAATGCTTAGCAACATTTCGTCCGTTTTCACTTTCTGAGTTCAAATTCCGCCGAGTATATATATCTATATATTGATATTTAACAGAAATAACAGAGTGAGTTAAGGTCCGAGATTTTCATGCGTTGGCACTTCGAGTGTTCGGGCTAAATTTGACAATTATTTATGTCTCCTTTTTTGAGGAACAACTTCATGTATTGATGAACAGTCAACGGTGCTGGAGATCATAAAAATTAAAGATGTAGTTAAAACAAAAGGTCACACACACAGAGTTTTGGAAGATATCTGAATATTGGAAAACAAACACCTGTATCAATATGATTTGCGCCGGGTGTCAAAATATCAACATCATGTCCATTGCTCAATGCTCTGTAAACACTGTAAAGGCTGTAAGACGCGACACGGACAGGGGCAACGGAGGCTATTCAACCGTAGACAACAGAAAGAGGTACAGCAGGCATTCTGACTGCGTCCGCATGCCGCAGTTCATCTAACAGCTGCACGACTAAGTGATAGAAGACTCAAGCAGGGAAATCCTGTCTTTTGTAAGAGATGAGTGTTGGAGTCGCCATCATGAAGCTGGCCCTCATGTGGACCTTCTACCACTCGTATAAGAGGCAAAGGAGCAAATTCTGGCAGCCGGTGTCGAGAGGAACCAGTTGATGTAGTCAAAGAAGCTCCTGAACAAGCTGAAATATTCTGCTGAGCCGGAGATGATCTGGTTCTCCTCAGCTCAAAGGAACTTCTTCCAGGACCAGTTGCACAACACCCAGAATAACAAGTGGTTTTATCTACAATCTACGTGATGTCCTGTGTATTCTGAAAACCAAGTTGCCCCAAACTGTTATGGTCTTTGAATGTGTCTCCAGTGATGGTGACGTCATGCTGTCTATATATAAATAGAGGTAGTCTGGCTGTGGTAAGAAGGTTGAATAACAGTTGAGTAGCAGTCGAGTAGTAGTTGTGTAGCGGTTGAGTAGCGATCATCCGAAGGTGCTAGATAGCAGTAGCCTGAGACATAACAGACACTAACCGTTCTACTTGCAACACTGGCCGAGCTGGTGACCAATGGCCGAGCTGGTGACTAAGATCAAGAAGTTGTTCGAGGACCTTCTCAGGCATACATTGAAGAACGTATGGGTCATGTTCCGGGACCGTGTTGAGGCCTTGGTGGAAGATAAGGGCGGCTACTTTGAGCAAACTGTTATCTCTCAGCCATAATCTAGTTGATATTTTTGATTTTTTTAAAAGATAGTTTTCTTTTGAATGAAATATTGTGTTTTCTCTTTCTTTCATGCAAACTATCAAATTTGACCCGAACACCATATATATGGTGTTCGGGTCCCCCCCTCTCTCTCTCTCTCTCTCTCTCTCTCTCTCTCTCTCTCTCTCTCTATATATATATATATATATATATATATATATATATATATATATATATATATATAGGAGAATATACAAATAATAACAACAGACGAGGACAGGTGGTGTAAATAACAAAAGTATATATTAGTATGACGCTCGGGAATACGGAAAGTCTTTGACGTTTCGAGCTACGCTCTTCAACAGAAAGAATACGGAGACAAGGAGAAAAACACGGAGAAAAAAAATTGAATAGTGTTCAGTCAACGGTCAATCATAATAATGGCCGATCATAACAATGGCTGACCGGAAGTTAGAAATTCTTATTTCAGGAGAGCTAAGAAAGGGGGAGATAACAAACGGTGATCGGGAACGAGGGCTGTGTGTGGGAGGTAGAATGCTGGTGATCTTGACGTATGTAGTGTGAAAATGGGGAAGGGAGAAAGGGAGAAAGTAGTTGGGTAGGGTGGGGTATGTGGGTAGGGGTGGGTGGTGGGTGTAAGGAATTGGATGGGGTGGAGTGGGAAGGTAGAGTAGGAGTGTGTTGGGGTGTGGTGGGATGAGCTTATGAGGGGGTGTTGACGAGGAGGGAGAAGGGGAAGGTGGATGTAAGAGAGGGGGAAGATGGGTATGGGAGGGGAGAGGAAGAGAGGAGAGAGGGTGGGTATAAGAAAGGGAAGGTGGATTGAGAGAGGGGGAAGGTGGGTATGGGGGAGAGAAAGAGGGGAAGGTGGTATGGGGAGGAGAAAGAGAGGAAGAGAAAGAGAGTGAGAGAGAGGGAAGAGGGGTATGGGGGGGGAGAAAGAGAGGAAGAGAAAGAGAGTGAGAGAGAGGGGAAGAGAGTACATCTCCTATATATATATATATATATATATATATATATATATATATATATAGGAGATGTACTTGCATAGCAAGTGACCTGATCTGAGATCGTGTGCTGGAACGAAAACAATTGCAACGTGGAAGGTGTTTATAAGCCATTTAAGAAACACACAAAAACCGTTAGATTCACTTCAACATTTAAATTTAATTTGCCAAAATATTTTCGTCGCTTTTGGATGCTGGTACAAGAAGCCGACTCTCTACCAACCATAACTTATCAACATATACTTGCACCACTCTACCGCACCATATAATCAGATGAACAGATAAGTTCGTATCCGCAGAAAACCATCCATAGATATGTTTGCAGAAATTTTCAGGATAATAGCAACATTGATAATCGAAGCAGTCTATGGTGGACCAACAACCAAATTACTAACTCTCACTTTGAAAGTTATGCATTTGCTATCCAGGAACAGGAAAGAGTAACCAAATTTCTGAAGCACAAAAGGGACAGAGATGCAGGAAAAAACCGAAATGTGATAGTCGATGCAGACTGTGGCATATCACCGAAGATATCACCCTCATCACAAGCAGTTGTTCGTTACGTCAATGAGACATGATGTTGTGGCCAAGACACAGTACAATGAGATCTATTGGAAGGATAATACTGAGACCAAAGTTAAAAGAACCCACAATACCATAGAGACCACTCATGTTATGAAAGGGTGCTGGTGCAATGTCCCTGTGAAACCTCAATAAAATGCAAACATAATAGACCAGAGATAGTAATTTGGACAGAGAGGAGAAACTATGTATAGCCATAGAAATCAATTGCTCAGCGGATGTCACTATTAAGCTAAAGATCAGCGAAAAAAACCCCCAAAACACCTACACTGAATTATTGAATAATTTATAGCTACTCCACTCTGATATCAAGTTCAGATTTATACGTGTAATTATTGGGCCAAGGTTTCTCAAGATCAGAAAGGAGAATGCTAATTTGAAGATTACAGATAAAGCCAATGCGTCTGTCAAAATATGTAAAACTTTACAAAAGTTTCGCATCAACGTACATATGTACCCTGTAGACATGTATCTATATATGAGCAAACATAATAAAATGAGATGACAAAAGAATAAACGAGTATCTTATGAACTTCATTAGCTTACAGCTGTTTCTGCTATAAGATGCAGTGAACTCATAGTTAAGTGCCTGAGTATTACCTTATAGCTTCATCGAATATAGCCTCGAATATGAAGTGCAATTTATTTGAGAAAGAATTACATGAGTAAACATACATAAAACAAAACATATGGATCTACACACGCATTGATACCAAATACTTGCACATATGCATGCACAATTATCTTGTGGATATTGAAATTCAAATGAAGGATGCTTAGATCTAGGTAAGAAACCGACACCATTAGCAAGATGTCTAGATATTAACCTAAATAATAAAATATATACATATACACGTCTGCATGTGTATATGTATGTATGTATGTATAATATAATGCAATATATATATTTATATATGTATATGTATATACAAATAAATGATTTCGTTTTCGTAGCTAACAAAGCGGAAAGACACAGAAACACGTGCGTCCTACAATCTAAGGACGTCATTTACAGCCCAAAATGTGTTTTCGTACAATACTAGGTGGAGAATTTTCTCGCGGGGCTAACGCCGCAGCGGAACCTCTTGTTACGTCCGAATGCACTCAAACGAGTTAAATACGACTTTACATGAATATATTTTATTCAACACTGCTTTGTGCAACATTATCTATCTATCTGTCTGTCTGTCTGTTTGTGCCTGTTTGTGCCTGTCTATAGTACAGTATATATATATATATGTATGTATATATATAAATAAGGAGAGAAAGAGAGTGAGAGAAAGAGAGAGCGAGAGATAAATAGATAGATAAATAAATAGATAGATAGATAGATAGATAGATAGATAAAGAGAGAGAGAGAGAGAGAGAGAGAGAGAGAGAGAGAGAGAGAGAGAGAGAGAGAGAGGGAGAGAGAGAGTTGTGTATGCAGTGATCGTATTATATTTTTAGGAAGGATTCTGCTAAGGTATAGGTGCTTTTATTGATTGATTTTATTGTTGAAGAAATTTCTTTATAGGAACCTATAATTTACTTTTCAAGAAACGCAACAGTTGTAGATTTGTAATGACTGTAAACTCAGTACTTTGTATAAAAATATCTATCTTTGGAAAGAAAAAATACTATAAAACCGAATAGATACAATATAAAAAGAAAGAAAGGAAGAAAGAAAAAAGAGAGAAAGAAAGGAAGAAAGAAAAAAGAGAGAAAGAAAGAAACCAACCAAAAAACAAAATATTTCTTCCTTTCATTTGATAACATCGTTAAACTAGCTAACATTCTATGTTTTATTTCTTTCATATTGTTAACGCCGAGTTACCGTTATTTCGTATTTTTCTCCGATTGTGGAAATAGAAAGTATTCATGTTATTCCTCGTATAAAATGCACACAAATACACACAAATATTCACACATATACTCAAGTACACTCGCACACATACACACATACAAATACAGGCACACACACACACACATACTTGTAAATGTACAAATACAAAACACCTGCACAAACATCCAAATACACAAACAGCTATACATGTGCAGAAATAAATGCAGTATAAAATAAATATATTTATTAACACAAATGCAAACACTTATTATGAAGAATCCATCCATCCATCCATCCATCCATCCACCTCTCTCTGTGTCTCTGTGTCTCTCTGTCTCTGTGTCTCTCTGTCTCTGTGTCTCTCTGTCTCTGTGTCTCTGTGTCTCTGTGTCTCTCTGTCTCTGTGTCTCTCTGTCTCTGTCTCTGTCTGTCTGTCTGTCTGTCTATCTGTCTCTCTCTTTTTCTCTCTCTCTCTTTCTCTCTCTCTCTCTCTCTCTCTCTCTCTCTCTATCTATCTATCTATCTGTCTGTCTCTTTCTCTGCTTCTGAATCTTTCTTTCTGTCTGTGCCTCCGTCTCTCTTTGTGTATGTATGTATGTATGTATGTATGTATGTATGTATGTATGTATGTATGTATGTATGTATGTGTGTGTGTATGTGCGTGTGTATGTGTACGAATCATACGTTACTTTGTGCTAACTGTGCTCTCTCAGTGATTATACATCTCGCTAAATTGAACTAAAACTGTACAAACTAAGTTCATTGGCGATTTATTTTTCTATCATTATTAATATGCTAGAATAATCGTGACATCAATGATGATGGCAGGTGTTTTATTAAATATTGTAATAATTACATTTCAGCGTGTAAGTATGGATATTCAAAAGTTCTGTTTGAAGGTATTGTTCAAAAATATCATGATGAAAGTTGCTAATGAGCACATGGAAATATAAATGAAAATGCCAAAATAACAGGAAAAATAAATCATATTTATCATTCCCAAAATACTATACAGGTTTTATATGTACAACATATAAAGACGGCGAGCTGGCAGAATCGTTAGCACGCCGGACAAAATACTTAGCGGCATTTCGTCTGATTTTACGTTCTGAGTTCAAATTCCGCCGAGGCTGACTTTGCCTGTTATCCTTTCGGGATCGACAAACTAAACTCCAGTTCAACACTGGGGTTAATGTCATCGACTTATCTTCTCCACAAAATTGCTGGCATTGTGCCAAAACTTGAAACGCGTGTGTTTCTCTCATCATGCATCACTATGTTATTTTCTACAGTAAATGTTCTACCGATGTTGAATTGAAATATGGATATTTACGCAGGTGTACATGATCTAACAAATAAGTTACATACATTTTCTAAAGGTTGTCAGAGATTAAAAAAGAACGTTATGAAGTAAGAATTTTTACTGACCTTAGTGAGAAAAATCAACTTAAACTTAAGTATTATCAGTACGGCAGCAACTTAGCACAGAAGAACTGTCCGGGTTACAATAATAATAAAGAAATCTTTTATAAATATTGTGATGGACTTTATAATGCGTTGTATGTATGGTAAAATATTACAGTTTATTATAGCAAAGAAATAAATATTTTTTGCAATACAAAAGTATTTTATTCAGGAACATGGAATGTATTGCATATATGCACAGAAATATATGCATGCAGTGTAATAAATATATAGCCAAGCCTCTCAGTAAGTTGAATATAAAGAGTAAGAGTGAAATGTAGTGGAATATATGAAGTAGAATAGTTAATAGTGGAATAAGTGTATTTACAAATACATACAGCGTATTATTAACGATATATAGAATATTATAGTGAGAATTTACAAAAAAAAACAAAACGAAAAAAACAAAAACAAGACGAAGATGGGTGTGTAAACAACAGGCAGAAGCATTAGTTTAACGCTCGAGAAGTGAGAAAGTCTTTTACGTTTCGAGCCTACGCTCTTCGACAGAAAGGAACACAGAAATAAACAGGGAGAGAAAATTAAAAAAAGGTTTAGTGGCTAGCGGTCTATCATGGTGAATATTATATACATATATCAATGTCAAATTTTGGTACAAAGTCAGGAATCTCGAGGGCGGAGATAAGTCGATTACATCAACCCCAGTGTTCAACTGGAACTTATTTTATTGACCCTCAAGGAACGAAAGGCAAATTCGACGTCGGTGGCATTTGAATTCAGAATGTAAAGACAGACGAAATACCACTAAGCATTTTGCCTGGTGCGCTAACGATTCTGACAGTTAGCCGCCTTTAGCGTGTTATATATATTGGTTTTAAATTTTGGCACAAGGCCAGCAATTTCGAGGGAGGGTGTAAGTCGATTACATTGATCCTAGTTCTCAGCTGGTACTCACTTTATCGAACTCAGTTGTGGTTGAGTTTTTTCTCTTTTACCAAGCCACTGTTTACGACGTTTAACATTTCGATAAAAGATCTATTTTTCGTCACCAGTCACAAGTCTAGCCAAAAAGGGTGAAATGAGTTTACGAGAATGGAGAGAAGAGCAGATGTCAACTCAGGACTTGCGGTTGCTTTCGGACAATTCAAGAGGCACCCATTTTCCAAGTTTGGAACCTTTGCAAGTTGTTGAAGATGACGATGAACAGTTATATGGTTTGAACTAAGCTTTATTGCCAATTCTTCAACTGATAATGCAGGATTTTCTTCAAGTAATCCCTCAAGGAGCTTATCATCAAACTCAACTGGACGTCCTGTTCGATCTTCATCTTCAAGGCTGAAGTCTCCACTTCTGAATTTTGCAAACTATCTTCTGCAAATTATTTCATTCAAGTATTCTTTCCCACAAACTGAGTGTATGTTTCGAGTCGTTTCGGCTGCAGAGTTTCCTTTTTTGTACTCATAAATGCCTTAAATGCTCTTTAGATACTACCATGTTAGAAAGGGTTTTAATCAAAGAAATTTTAATTGTATTATTCTGTAAAATAATATTTAATTAATTTAAATTTACACAAATGCATAAAAATAATTTTTAATTCCATTAAACATTCTAAAATACTATTAAAATTTATTCAATTTAAAAAAAAGTAAAATCGGACAAAACTTATGGGATGATCTGATATATATCTTTGTGTGTATGTGTGTGTGTGTTTTATCTGGCTCGCTGTCTCATAAATATTTTTAGTTAATAATTAAGCACTTACCAATGAATGTAACAGCACTATTTGAATTATTTATAGTAAAAAAAAATCACTAGAGAAATCTTAAAATGTCATTAAGAAACTTTTTACAAATTATCCGCCAAGATTATAACACAAATAAAATGAGACATTATAGGAACGAAATTGAGAGAGAAATGTGAAACAGTGGACATTTGAAGAATAACCTGTCAGGTTAGCACTGAATGATCGACGAGTTATCTAGTGAAGATAAATGTAATTCAGTTAAAATACAAGAAACAATTTCTAGTATCAAATATCGGAAAGAGGAACGGTTGACAATTTAATGTAATGTAATAGTTAACACATTTACTAGGTGGACAAGAGAAAAGTGGTTACTATCTTTTATCTATTTTCTCTAATCTTTTACCTGTTTCAGTTACTGGATTGCGACCATGCTGGGGCGCCGCCTTGAAGGGTTTTAGTCGAACGATTCGTTACCAGTACATATTTTTTAAACAATGGTACTTAACTCATTAGCCATTTTTTTGTCGAACAGCTAAGTTATGTGGACGTAAACAAACCAACAACGGTTGTGAAGCAGTGGTCATGGACAAACACACAGAAATACACACGCACATAAACTCACACACATAAACTTTCTCTCTCTCTCTTTCTCTCTCTCTCTCATACACTCACGCACATACACATGCATGTATACAACTGGCTTTAACAGAATTTCCGCCTACAAATTTACTCACAAAGCACTGGTCGGTCTGACACTATTGTAGAATACATTCACCTAAGGTATTGCGCCCTAGGACCGAACACAAACCCCATGGTGTGAAAAGCGGGCGTCAGAACCACATATCCATGCCTAGTGGATACGTTAGCGGATTGAATTATTATTTCAATTAGTACTAATGAGAATATTTTGTCTTTGAAATATCGTTTTTTTTTAATGCCCCTTTATAACGTCCGTAGGTTAAATCAATTCTATTGGTATTGACTATAACGACAATTGGACGAAGAATCAAGGACGACCCTAATAAAGTTCGAACGCAGAACCTGAGAAATTCGGCACAAAAATTTTGAGGCATTCTAGTGTTTTTATGAATTTTGGCGAAAACTTTTTCATCAATCCGCTACAGCTGCTGCTTCGTGGTATTGTAGTTTCATCGTTTGGAATTTCCTACGGCAAATAATACAACGTCTCTTCTAAACTACTTAATTGAGTAGCAAACTAACTTGATTCCACAAGTTCTTCTCTTGCTAGCCCAACCCAGGTGTCTGATCGGTAATATATACAACTCTGGCTGAAAAAGAAAATAATATATAACAAAAATTGCATGAAAAAGAAACAAATATCGTTCTCCGCCTTCCCCAAACTCCAATACATATCCAACAAAGGCAAGATGATATATATATACACGCCATGTCTGTCAGAACAACTTTAAATGATGTTTTACTTTGCGAACAGCCTATGAATACATACATACATACATACATACATACATACATACATAAGTATATACGAATCTCCCTTATATGTATGTACACATGTATGAATTTATGTATGTGAGTGTATATATATATATATATATATATATATATATATATATATATATATAAAGCTAAAACATGGAGAAAAGCGAATACGTGGTATAGCACACTTCAGTATATCATTTACAAAAGATGTTATATAAACATAACCAAAATATAACCGAAGCAAATGTACTCATACAAGGGATTTTGTACATGTATACATACATGCATATACATATACATATATACACCCCCCCACATATATATATATATACGCAGACACACATATATATATGTACTTATAAATATATACACATATACATGTGTATATATATATGTATACTTATGTGTGCATGTATAATGCATACATGTATATATAAACACACACACACACACACACACACACACACACACACACACACACACATACACTCACACACACACACACACATACACTCACACACACATATATATGTATGTTTATATGCATATGTATGTATTTATGCAAAAACACACGCACAGACACATAATATATATATGTATATATATATATATATATATATATATACATCCGTTTGAGTGAATTTATATTTATGTTTATGTGTTGCTAAGGGCAAGTATTTTTGTGCGTATGCGAGTCGTATTCTTAGCATTCAATTATTAGAGAGACAATGTGTTTATGCAAAACTTTTCCAAACTTTACCATGTTTGTCTTCTCAATTGCTTTCTAAAATACAATATGATCACTTTTTTTTCAAAGTTAAGAACTAACTGTTCTTTACTGCGTCTAATTTAAAGACGAAATACAAACACACACACACACACACTTGGACACACACACATCTATGTATGTTTCTACGTATACATGATTATGTGTTTCTATGCAAGTATGAATGTATATTTACACACACACACACACACACACACACACACACACACACACACACACACACACACACACACACACACACACACACACACACACACACACACACACACATATATATATATAGTCAATTCAAATAAACGAACAATAAAATTAATGACATGAAGACATGCACAAGGAATGTATACGCACACACGCACACACACATATATACATATGCACATATACACGTGCACACACATATATGTATATGCTTATACATACATACATACATACATACATACATGCATATATATTCATATATATACATATATATATACATACATACATATATATATATATATGTATATGCACACACACTGATGTACATACAAACATATGTGCTAATATACATGCGTGTGTGAGTATACATGTGTATATATAGATATGTATGTATGTATGTATGCATGTATATATGCATGTATATATATATCTATATATATATATACGTGTGTGTGTGTGTATATATGCATATATCACACACACACACACACACACACACACACACACACACACACACACACACACACACACATATGTACCTGTGCATGCATGTATGAAAATTACTTTTTCACACAAGTAAGTAGAAAGCACATGTTAGTTGAAAGAACATCGACTGAAACAAAGGTTTCGTTTGAAAATGTTAAGAAAATGAAATAGATTCCAACGACATAATGCTTTTGACTGATAAGTTTGTGATGTATCTTTAACGACACCCATGCTTGTTTGTATTTTCTTTGTAAAAGTAGCTTCTAATATATATATATATATATCAAAGTAAAAGAATGACAAGAATGAAAAACAAGAGAAAAATATAAAATGATATCAGTAACAACGATATCAATAATAAGTAGTCGCAGTTATTTTAGAAACTTGATTATGGCTTTAGAATTAGTTAATTCGTGTAAGATTTTTTGAAATGATTAGATGTCAAGTTGCTGACAAAAATACTTGACATTCATATCAAACGAAATGTGTTATGCTGTAAATAAAACAGCAGCGAGGAAGAAAATATAAGAAAAAAGAAGTCAAGAGACATTGGCTCTCTCGAGTTTTTTCTCGCGATAGCATACTTGTGGTAGATCAATATTATAACTACTGTAATGCTTAAAAAAATATAATGGTGAAAACAATGGTAAATATAATGAAAAAATTTGGTTATAAAATAATTAAACTCTAACAAATTCGTGATGTCACTTCTAACTTTTCAACTGAGGTCAGAATTTATGACTTGGCAACTATCATTTTGCTTACTTAGAGAAGGAGAAGGAAGAGTGACTATTACGTATACATTTTCTCCAAAACTGACGAAATCAACAACCATTATGTTCAACTGAAAATATATCAGTATCTATAAAAAGAGACCTCCGCCATCAATATATGAAGAAGGCAGGGGAAAATCCTCGAAAAAATAGAAGACCTAGCCGAAGAGTTTACGAGATGAGACAGTTGTGTTGGGGAAAACAGCAATTTTAACTTTCTTTAGTGTTATAAAACATCCAAGAGACATAACTCTCATTTTATATATATATATATATACTTACATACATATGTTACATGTGAGTCACTAATGTAAGTTGGAAGGAATGTCTCCTATATGTAACGCGTTCGAGTTGTAATATAATGTGTAGTTAGCATTCTTTTAAAGACAGTTCACAGAAAGAATCCATTTTTAGTGATTTCTTAAATAGGCGTGAATAAAGAATATTCAGAAGTCAAGTTTATAAAACAGATACATTGAAATTTATTCAGTTGTGTAATGTGTGCTAGCAAGTGGTAGCAAGGATTAACCTTGCATATGAATAGGAACTAAATACATGTGTATGCTAGACAGAAAAAAATCGCATGGCTTGCTATATGTACTGAGATTTATATGCAGCAGAGTGGAAGTTGATATCAATCAAATAAGTTGCGTGTAGTTAGTGGTGGACACAGAAAATGTGAGATGTGGAAGAAAGCGATGTTGCTTCTATGCCGCCAAATCTGCAACTGCTCAAGCTATTCCAAAAAGGCGCGCGATACCGGTGGGCAGGAGTTGTTACTTGTATTATTACGCCTCCAGCTTTTATTGGTTGGAATATGCCAAAGAACACCTGAATTAAGCCACAGCAACAAAATAGATATTTCCTGTCTCGCTGTATTTTAACACCCTGCAGACTGCAAGTCGATATAAACAAGAAAGAGGAAGGAGAAAAAATGCAAAGAAAAAAATACATTGCAAAATATTCCAAACAATGGCAAAAGAAAATTGCAAACATGAAAAGTCACCAAATGTTCAAACACTAGAAAAAGAAAACGACATGATTGCATTAATAAGAAAAAAAAAAAAAAAAACAAGCATGCAAAAATAAGTTAATAAGAGGCACTAAAAGGTAGTTAATATACAAAGTCTCTAGGGCCAATGGACACGGCGACCGCTGCGAGTTGTCGTAACGTATCTTAGTGAAGGTGGGAAGACGTTTGTTGGGAAGTGTGTGTTGGGATGTATATGTGTGTGGAGCGATGTGTGTGGAGGATGTATGTGGTTCCGTGGTATTAGCATCTCTGTAGGCCCTCTTGATTCTATCCACAAAGACAATGTCTTTGGAACGATTAAAGTATATAGTAACGTGTTTGAGCGCGCAAGTATGCGACAAGGTCTCGAGTAAGGTGGAGTGAGAAGACTTCTTACTGCGTCCATAAGGCAATGTCCCTCAGGACCGAAGGTTTAACGGCTTAGTGCTGAGTGTTCATGGGTGGAAGAACTTGAAAATAAGCATGCAGGCGATTTACATAGAGCGCAGGATCCTAGGTAGAAAGGTCGACTTGGGTGAGCATCTGCCCCGGCAAAAACAACAGAGTACTGTACATCAGCTTTGTTGGGGAGTATCCGAGATTATCCTTGAATGCAGTCCGAATGCCGAAGAGCACTATGGGGAGATACTCGCTCCAGCGTTGAGTATCAGAGTAGGCACGAAACGCGGCTTTCAACTGGTGATGGAAGCGTTCCACCATTCCATTAGATACATGATGATAACTGGTAGTACGGATCCGTTGCGCACCGATGATCTTAGTAAGTTCCGCAAAAAGGTGAGTTTCAAAATGTCTACTACGGTCTGTTGTAATAGCGGTAGGGACACCGTAACGCGATAACCAACCTGATACCAAGGCTCGTGCTACCGGTTCAGCAGAGATATTGATTAAAGGAATGGCTTTAGGCCAGCGAGTGAACCGCTCAATGCAGGTCAGGATGTATGTAAATCTTT
Source organism: Octopus bimaculoides (assembly GCF_046866305.1). NCBI lineage: Eukaryota > Metazoa > Mollusca > Cephalopoda > Octopoda > Octopodidae > Octopus > Octopus bimaculoides. Next base: position 24,530,790 of record NC_142930.1, on the reverse strand, counting down.
GACTGACAGGGAAGGGTCCGACCAGGTCAACATGGATATGGGGAAAATGTGCATCAGGTGTTATTTCTTTACTACCCACAAGGGGCTACACACAGAGGGGACAAACAAGGACAGACAAACGGATTAAGTCGATTATACCGACCCCAGTGCGTAACTGTTACTTATTTAATCGACCCTGAAAGGATGAAAGGCAAAGTCGACCTCAGCGGAATTTGAACTCAGAACGTAGCTGCAGACGAAATACCGCTAAGCATTTCGCCCGGTGTGCTAACGTTTCTGCCAGCTCGCCGCCTTTGATAAACTTCTGGTAATGATGACAAACTTCTGGAAAGTTTTACAGACATTTACAGTTCCAGTGATGGTTTGGATTTGTAGTTTTCAAATCATCTTTTTCCTTTCTGGTTTTGAGAAGCCTCATTCCTCAGGATTGGTATTTAGGCTTATGCACCTTCGACTTCTGGCATTGGAGGCAAGTTCGGGTCCATTCAGTAATATCCCGCCTCATATTTGGCCAGAAGAATCTTGTTTTTATGAGCTTTACTGAGGCCGAGACTCCAGGGTACGAAAGACTGTGAAAAGCTTCGAATCCAGCTCGTCGATGGGTGGGACGAAGGGACGAGGCGAATACGTTGACACGTCACATAATATCTACACGTCAGCCATTAATAGAGGCAGGTACTTGAATTGGCCTGTCACAAACTCAGAAGAAGAAGATGTGTCAAGTGAGTCCAGAGGACGAAACAGTCGGGTCAATCTTCGGAGTGGATGACAAAGAATTCACCGGCAGGCGGGACAATGCGTCTGCAGTGTTCTGAGCTCCGGAGATGTGCTGGATATCATTGGTAAATTGCGATACGAAGTTCAAGTGTCTAGTCACCCTCGGTGAATACTTCTCAGGCTTGGACCGCAAAGCAAAAGTAAAGGGCTTATGATCTGCATAGATGGTAAAGTTCCTACCTTCGAGGATTTGCTGGAAATGCTTCACTGAAAGGTAGATCGCCAACAATTCGCGACCAAAGGTACTACAATGCGCCTCAGCAGGTTTCAGCTGCCGAGAGAAAAAGACTAGAGGTTGCAAATATTGTTTGGGAAACTGCTCCAATACGGCACCGATGGCTGTGTCTGATGCATTAACTACAAACGAAAGCTTTGCATCGGAGACAGGATGTGCTAGTAGAGATGCTTTAGCAAGTTCACGTTTCACAGCATCAAAAGCTTCCATCCGAGTCGGAGTCAACGCAATAGCTTCATTCTTACGACGATTCTTTAAGAGCTGGGTAAGTAGAGACGGGAGTTCAACACAGTGAGGAGCGAAACGTCTAAGTTCAGTAAACCAAGGAAATGTCGCAACTGGCAAAGGGAAATAGGAGGAGGGAGGTCCTCAAAAACCCGCACTTTCTCTGGATGAGGTCGAATATCCACTTTGTTAATGATGTGGCCAAGAAACACAAGGAAAGGTGTGCCAAAAACACATTTAGCAGGGTTAATTCGTACTTGAAATTGGTTAAAGCACTGGAAGAGCAGCTTTAAATGATGAACATGCTCTTCAGCTGAAGAACTGGCAATCAAGGGGTCATCAATACATGCATAGATGAAACCTAATCCAGGAATGACTTCGTGTATGAACTGCTGAAAGATGCTGACAGCATTTCGGAGGTCAAATGGCATAGTCAAGAATTCGAAGGAGCCGAACGGCGTTGTTACTGCGGTCTTCGGAATGTCCTCAGGTCGAACAGGAATCTGGTGATAAGATTTCACGAGTACACAGTACATCCAAACAGCGAGGAAGCAAAATCTTGGAGATGAGATATTAGATATCTATCAGGAATGATGATAACATTGAGACGTCTAAAATCTTCTGTAGGTCTCCAATCATCTGAGCCCTTGGAGACCATATGCAGTGGTGAGGGCCATTGGCTTGTGGAAGGGCGGATAATTTTCAGCTGCAGCATGTGATCAAATTCGGCTTTGGCTGCTTTGAGCTTCTCCGGAGGCAGACGACGAGGACGTGAAAATACTGGAGTACCCTTTGTAGAGATAAAATGTTTCGTAGAGTGAGCAGGTGCACTCACTTGGACATTCAAATTGGTGAGTTCCGAGAAAGAGTCCAAAAATAATTGATATGGGTTTCCAGCCGCTGCAATAAAGAATACTGGGCTAGCCAACGGAGTATTCGACTTTCTTCCAAAAATAGCAAGGCCTGTAGTGCTGCCTAGAAGTCGCCGCTTACGAACATCAACCAGAAGAGAGTAATGATGGAAAAAAATCCGCACTGAGGATTGAGTAAGGCAGGTCAGTGATAATGAAAATCCATTTAAAATCTCTTCGCCGGGCCAAATCCAAGGAAAGAGAGATTTGACCGTACATTAGTATAGACGAGTGGTTCACAGCTTGCAGGATGATTGCAGGAAGAGGAGGCTTATTTTTGACGAATTTAACTAACCAAATACTGCAGGCAGCACCAGAATCAACAAGAACATGCTTGTGCAACAAACCCTCGACACAGAATGCATGACTATGCGGGTTTGAACTGGGAGCAGATGTCGTGCTCAGTGTCCCACTGTGGCGTTTCTCTGACCCGAATAAGCGTATCTATATGTATTTGTATGTATATGCAGATATACATACATGTGTATATAGACATTACCTGTCTATCTATATATTTATCTAATATATATATATATATATATATATATATATATATATATATATATATATATATATATATATATATATATATATATATATATAATCATAAATATATAGGAATTAGCATGAGTTGCTTCTCCAACATACTGAAAATTTAGAAATAGCAGTCAAAGAACTACTGATTCCAAACTACAAATTTTTTCTCTAACGGATGGCGATATTTGCCATATTTGCTTTTCTCTTCTGTTTTTGTTCTGTGTGTGCCATAAATATCGCCATCCGTTAGAGAAAAAATTTGTAGTTTGGAATCAGTAGTTCTTTGACTGCTATTTCTAAATTTTCAGTATGTTAGAGAAGCAACTCTTGCTAATCCCTGTATTTTTATGATTATAAATGGTTTTACCGATAAAGGTTTTTTCATACTGAACTATTTGGCAAAATTGTTAATTATTAATTTTATTACTAATTGACGATTCCCTGCCCTATATCTGTATATTTATATTGATGCCTCTAATTGGATGGTTAAACTGTAACCCTTTTATACGGGACTTTTTATGCGGGACTATTTGTGGCGCACATGGAATAGATTCTTTGGAGTGAAGTGTTTGAACGTACTAGCCGATAAATTTTGTAAGTGCCTTCCTCATGTGTTTTTGATGTCGCATGGTCAAAATTCACATGAGTTATATAGACACTTTCAAATTCGAATATTGAGCTGAAGATCGGAATAGAGTACCTTCATACTCTTAACCGTGAAACGTCGTACTCAATTAACTAAAGGCAGGTTTGTTTTTGCTTTTCTCTTCTGTTTTTGTTCTGTGTGTGCCATAAATATCGCCATCCGTTAGAGAAAAAATTTGTAGTTTGGAATCAGTAGTTCTTTGACTGCTATTTCTAAATTTTCAGTATGTTGGAGAAGCAACTCATGCTAATCCCTGTATATTTATGATTATAAATGGTTTTACCGATAAAGGTTTTTTCATACTGAACTACTTGGCAAAATTGTTAATTATTAATTTTATTACTAATTGACGATTCCCTGCCCTATATCTGTATATATATATATATATATATATATATATATATATATATACACACACACACACACATATATATATATATATATATATATATATATATATATATATATATGTATGTATGATATAACTTTGAAAGAAAGAAAATGGAATCACGAGATTTTATTATTCCCTACGATCGTTTCGACCTATCGTACGTCGGTACTTCGCGGGTGAGATGCTGTACACCCAGTTGTAGTGTATCATAGGTGCAAATGTGTCTCGTTAGGTGATTTTTCAAACGGCACCTCGATTATATATATATATAACTGAGCCAGTTTCGCGCTAGCAATATACAGGGTGCAGTGCCGCACCGATAAGTAACTGGCAGAAGATCTGCCTGGGGTTCAATTAGTAGTTACACGGAACAGCCACTTTGATGTGGCGATTAACTTTACCTATATATATATATATATATATATATATATATATATATATATATATATATATGTTGATATCGATCAGGTAAAAATACCAGCCAAATATACTTCAACTCACAACCCACTGTTTTGAAAAAGAGGCAGGCTCTACCAGACAATGTAATCTATAGATATATTATGCCTGGGTGGAGTCGCAATGACAAATGGTTAGAAAAACGGACTCGCAGTCGTAGGATCTCGGTTTCGATTCCCAGACCGGGCGTTGTGAGTGTTTATTGAGCGAAAACACTTAAAGCTCCACGGGGCTCCGGCAGGGGATGGTGGTGAACCCTGCTGTACTCTTTCACCACAACTTTCCCTCACTCTTACTTCCTGTTTCTGCTGTGCCTGTAATTCAAAGGGTCAGCCTTGTCACACTGTGTCACGTTGAATAGCCCCGAGAACTACGTTAAGGGTACACGTGTCTGCGGAGTGCTCAGCCACTTGGACGTTAATTTCACGAGCAGGCTGTTCCGTTGATCTGATCAACTGGAACTCTCGACGTCGTAAGCGACGGAGTGCCAACAACAACAATTATGCCTGGATGAAAGACGCAGAATAATTATGATCACAAGATTGCTCAAGACATCATCATTGCTCAAGACATCATCATCATCATCATCGCCACCACTACTGTTACTACTACTACTACTACTACTACTACTACTACTATTACTACTACTACTACTACTACTACTACTACTACTACTACTACTACTACTACTACTACTAAAACGGCAGCAGTGGTTACGAAACACGTATAATATCGACTGGTGGACATTTGGTTTGTTCAACTAGGCTGGTATTTCGAAACTGTTGTATTGCTCTCTGAAATCCCATCAAATTAAATATTAGTATTTCAATAATTTCAAACTAAAAATCAGTATCTAAAAATGTAAAGTGAAATTTTATTTGCTCTTATTTTTCTCTTCTCATAATTCATGTTACACAAACGAATCCGCAGATTTTATTTTTTGAACGAAAATAGCGTGAAAACAACATCGAGACTAACTAAATTATGAGTAAATTATTACAGTTGATCGATCAAAATGTCTTTTGGCAAGTAAATTTATAGGATTTTATCTAGGGAAATGACAAACGGAATGCCTAAAGCAAATAACAACATACAATTTCCTGCAGCATTTTACGGTTATTGTATTCGAGTAAAATTGTTTTTTTAGAATTTCATTATTTGGCTCGCGTTGCACAATGAAACCCCAAAAAGTATATATTAAGATTTGAAAATCGCAGATTTTGAAAATACGCAGATTGAAAATGATCGAGGATATGAAAGATGTGCGTGTCCATATATGTATGTATGTATGTATGTATGTATGTATGTATGTATGTATGTATGTATGTATGTATGTATGTATGTATGTACGTATGTATGTATGTATGTATGTATGTGTGTGTGTATGCATATGTATATATATATATATATATATATATATATATATATATATATATATATATATATATGCATACGCATACATACGTATATATATATATATATATATATATATATATATATATATATATATATATATATATATATATATATATATAAAATTTCACATGAAACTATTCGTAGCCTGTTAACCCACAAATAAAGAATATTTATCCATCAATGCAATGTTGAGCACCTATTCTCATTATTGAATAACACAGCGCACGCACACGCATACACATATATATATGATATGATATGATATGATATATATATATATATATATATATATATATATATATATATATCTATATATATATATAAACAGGGAGAGAGATAGAGAGAGGGAAAGAGAGAGGGAGAGAAAGAAAAATAGAGAGGGAAAAGAAATGACGGAAAAAAATTAAATTATTGAACAGAATTTATAAAATAAAACTGAAAAAGTGTATTTGAGAGAAAGAAAACAGAGAGAAAGACAGAGAGAGGGAAAGAGAGGGAGAAGGAGATGGAGAGAACTATCTAGAAATATATTTATGTTTGAGATATATTTTCAGTAGGTAAATGACATAGTTGACTGAATCTAAGTTCTCAATCTCAATATATCAATAGAGTAAGGAATTTAGAAAAGTGAAAACCAGAATGATTTACTACTAAATTTGCAGATCACCGTACTGAATCCTCGACCATGGCTAGTTTCTATGAAGATCCAAATAGTCATAGAAAGATACTGAAAATTAGAGAGAGACGGAGAGAGAGAGAAAAAGGGAGATAGTAAATAAATAATTCTGTAAGAAATTGTAATATGTAAGTAGTAGAAGTAATAGTAGTAGTCAGAGTAGTGGTGCTTTTGGATCAGATAAGCCATGACCATGTATCACTGAATAAACAATAACCATGTATCACAGATAAGCCAGAACCATATATCACAGATAAGCCATAACCATATATCACGCATTTTCGTATATCAAGGACAGCTATTTACTAAGAAACACAATGTAACTGATTACGACGACGAGGGTTCCAGTTGATCCGATCAACGGAACAGCCTGCTCGTGAAATTAACGTGCAAGTAGCTGAGCAACTCTACAGACACGTGTACCCTTAACGTAGTTCTCAGGGAGATTCAGCGTGACACAGAGTATGACAAGGCCGGCCCTTTGAAATACAGGTACAACAGAAACAGGAAGAAAGAGTGAGAGAAAGTTGTGGTAAGGGTTCGCCACCATCCCCTGCCGGAGCCTCGTGGAACTTTAGGTGTTTTCGCTCAATAAGCACTCACAATCGAAACCTACGACCGCGAGTCCGCTGCCCTAACCACTGGGCCATTGCGCCTCCACAAAATATGTAGTAATATAAAGTATATTGTATATGTGCTGCAGAAGCTGGAGCGGGAAGCTACTAGGGAGCCACTGAATGTACCCACCGGATCTCAGAGTACTTTGACTATCAACGGCTGTTCTCCGAAACATAATCACATGTTCAGGAGTGGGCACATTCAATCACGACAAAATTCTTACATATGTTTTAGCATGTGAAAGCATGTGACCTAGTGGTTAGGCTGTTTCACGCACAATCGCTAGATGGTGGGTTCGATTCCCGGACCGGGCGGCGCGTTGTGTTCTTGAGCAAAACACTTCACTTCACGATCAGGAGGGTGGAGCGGGAAATGTTTTCCTGCTCACCATTTGATGGCTAAAATAATACAGAACGCATTGTGACCAGCGATGTGTAACAGCTTCTGATAATCCGGTCGGTCACGTGGTCTTGCGGTCACGTGACCTTTTAGTATAGTTTTCAGAGGATAGGTCTGTTACCTCCTTTTGCCATGAGATCGGAGCACACCTGACGGCCTCCTTGACACGTGCTTCGCACTCATCATGGAAATTTTATGGAAGAATGCAGAAGTGGTTGCCCATTGCTTTACTTTAGGTGTATTTCTAAGAAGATACCATTTTGTTTACCATTACCAATTCTGAAAGAACGAGATAGAAAAATAGAGGAGGGGAGAACGAGAGAGAGTGAGAGAGTGAGAAATGGAGAGAAAGAGGAAGGAAAGTATGAGGGAGGGAGAGAGAAAAATTTACGTATAAAGAAAAGAAGAAATACTCATTGTTCGTGGCTGCTACTTTATTTATTTATCGACAGGATGAAAGTCAACGTTGGCAGGATTTGAGCGTTATAATCCGTTCAAATAACGCAAGGTATTAGATTTGCCAGACTTGTAGCGTAGCATTTTCCTCATTATAACGGTTTCTGATTAGGAAAAATGCTAGAAGTTTTAAAGGAAGAAACTAGTTGATGTTATCGACTTTAGTATTTGACTGGTACTTTATTTTATCAACCACGAAATGATGAAGAGCAAAGCTGACTCCAGCAGGATTTGAAACCAGAGCGTGCAGAGTCGTAGGAAATGCTGTATGACAATTTATTTTTCTTGCTCTCTAATAATTTCGCCAGCTCGCTACCTTCTTCCTTAATTATGATTGCTTCAAGTTTTAGCACAAGGTCAGCAATTAAGTCGATTACATCGACTCCAGTGTTCAACTGATACTTATCTTTATCGACCCCTAATAGTTAAAGTCCCTCTCCGCGGAATTTGAATTGAGAATGTAAAAAGCCGGAGGAAGTACCGTCGAGCATTTTGTCCGGCGTACTAATGACTCAGATAAGTCGCTGCCTTTTTTTCCCCCAATTATAATAACAATAACGGCAACGTAAGATATTCTTTTCTACTCTAGGTATAAGACCCGTAACTTTTAGAGAGGGGGCCAGTCGGTTAGATTGACCCCAGTACGCAACTGGAACTTAATTTATCGACCCCAAAATGATGAAAGGCAAAGTCAACCTCGGCGGAATTTGAAGTCAGAACGTAAAGACAGACGAAATACCGCTAAGCATATCGTCTAGTCTGCTAACGTTTCTGCCAACTCACCGCCTTATAAACAATTTACATTATTTTCTACTCTAGGCACAAGGCCCGAAATTTTGGGGCAAGGAGCCAGTCGATTAGATCGATCCAGTACGTAACTAGTACTTAATTTATCAACCCCGAAAGGCAAATCGACCTCGGCGAAATTTGAACACAGAACGTAAAGACAGACGAAATACCTATTTCTTTACTGCCCACAAGGGGCTACATACAGAGGGGACAAACAAGGACAGACAAACGGATTAAGTCGATTACTGGTACTTAATTTATCGACCCTGAAAGGATGAAAGGCAAAGTCGACCTCGGCGGAATTTGAACTCAGAACGCAGTGGCAGACGAAATACCACTAAGCATTTCGCCCGGCGTGCTAACGTTTCTGCTAGCTCGCCGCTAAGTATTTTTACCCGGCGTGCTAACGTGTCTGACAACTCGCCGCCTTATAAGCAACTTATATTAAACAAGAAATGACGAATATAGTAATGGTACAGATCGCCTAGACAGCTAAATCATTTAATCCAAGCACGGATATCTGCATTATGGTTGATTTAATGTTAATCCTTATTTATGTCAGTACTTTCTGTTCGTGAAAAAGCAGTTATGGTTGCAATAGAATATAATTTATTGATTCGTTCATAGTAGGAAATTCCTAACAAGAAGATCAAGAAGAAAGTAACTAAGTTAAATGTGGCGACTGGTAGAATTGGAATAGTACCCAAAAGATACTTGCAGTATTGAAACCCTGCCGTAGTCAGTTCTACATTTCATCTAGGACCAAATAATAATTGCTCTTCTCTAAACCTTAACTTTATATTATGAACTGTCCTTTGATTAAAAATTGTCAAACGTATTGTGCTAGATAATATTCGTTACAGTAATCGGCTTTTGTTTAGAAATAAGTCAGCATAATGAAGCAGACCTACAAGCAAAGGCTCCCCGGCCATGACCATCCCATCCTTCTGTATATCAAGAACTACATTATCTAATGTGTTCGTTGTTTAGGAAGACGCTGTGGTTTTTAATAGATTTTGCTGCTCTTTCTTGCAGATTGAACGACCACACAAAAGCTCCTTCAATTGCTTCCGTTTACGTTCAGAGTTGAAATCTCACTAGGGTTAATTTGTTTTCTTCGCATATGAAGAGAGTCGATAAAATATGTACCACCATGAAACCGTATCCATCAACATTTTTTTTTTTACTGATGTTTAATTTAGAATACCAGAACCTAGAATCATCAATACCGAGCCTTAAGCTTTCAGTAGAAAGGCTCATTCTCGTCTTTAAGGTGGCGTGCTGGTAGAATCTCTTGCACGCCGGGCAAAATGCATAGCGGTATTTCGCCCGTCTCTATTTCCTGAGTTCAAATTCCGCTGAAGTCGACTTTACCTTTTATTTTTTGGGCGTTGATAAAATAAGTATCAGTTAAGTACTAGGGTTGATGTAGTCAACTAGCTCCCGCTCCCAAATTTTTAGGCCTTGTGCTTATAGCAGAAAGGATCATTATTCTCGTCATTAACACATTTTACCACTTCTAGTCATTGGGCTGCACCAACATGGCTACATTCTATATAATCGACTTAAAAGGCTTTTAGTCGATTATATAGAAACCAACAGTAACAAAAAAAAAAAAAGGATGAAAATAATTGTAAAGAAGAACATTAAAACCATGTAACAATTTCTAGATTCTCTTACAGATTTATGGAGAAAGAATTTGGTTAAGCCAGTTAAAGTTGTCTTCTATTTGCTGTAACATATTATTTTATAGAATAAAAAGTTTAGAAAGGTACAACAATGCACTATAGAACAAAAAATGGACTATATACCTGTTGTAACTTGGTTATCTATAGTCCGATGATATTTCGGAATTAGAATTCCTTCTTCAGATCTTATTTGCTGGAGTCTCTGCTATAAACTAATATACTTTTACTGGCTTCAGGAATTACACTGAATCCATGCTGGGGTACAACTTTAAATGTGAAAATTGTTTATTAAATTTTTAGTCGATTATATTGATGTCAGACTGTGAAGTAGGGGACTGGATCCTGCAGTTTAAGTTATCAGAATAATCTGCATCTGTAATAGTTAAGACTGGGTCTCTGGAAGCTTAAACTTTGTGAGGCTAAAGCCATGTTCCTTGTAATAGACTAAATTGAAGAGGACATTATCAGGCAGAGTATGTATAAGAAAGGGTACAATGGTAAAACAACAGTGAGATTTGAAAAAATATATATATATATATATGACCCGTCAAATGAATGCATCTTAGGCTGAGTATTTTTGTCTTGCATCATTATTGGATCTATTACTTGACCATTGAATACTATAAATGAAAAGCAGAATACATCAGATACAAATTGAAAAGAACACTCACTACATTTGTCTCACATAACCAGGGAATTCGTTCACACTTCTCGGGAGCGATATATCTACTGAAGCAGATGCTAAGCTTCGGCAGAACTGAAAAGCTTAAGCGTACTATGGAAATCAAAGCTTTCAAAGAATGTGAAAATGAAATTCTTCCGCTTTGTGAATATATGTTATTTTATGACCACCTGAACATTAATCTGAAGGTTCAATACTATTCTTCTTGGCGCCTACATGCAAACCATTCTGATTATATCCCGTAAAGTACATCTACGGAAGAAGATAAAAAAAAGATTGTGCAATAAGCCTTCCAAACTATTTGACCACTAGGGAAAGTAGAATTCGCTTTGACTGACATTGCCAGAAATGTAGAGGGCAGCCGGTTAGTTACAACCTACCATGGATACCTTAAAATGGTCGTAATCATATTGGTCAGGCAGCGAAGTCACACATAGATCAGTTAACAGATGACATTGGGTGTTACCGAGAGTAACTATTACATACATTCTATTGAATATATGATAGGTGAAGAATCAAGGTCATGCAAATCCAAGAAAACTCGACTCGATACTGCTGCTCTTGAAATTTCTAGGACTGTAGGGCACCACATCTGAGATACCTGACTATTGTCTTTCGCAGTAATAAGTAAGGTGACTGTTGAGAGTTTTTTTTTATACTGATTCGATTCCAGTATATAAGCGATGCAAATTTTATCAATAATAGAAGGATCGTGAAATGCTAAACCGGGTGGGAATTAAGTATTGATTTCTAACATATGCATAAGGAATATAATCTAGGAAATCCATAGCAATATCTGATTGGTTCATATTCTATTGACCTGGAAAGATAATGGAAAAGTCGTACTAGGTGTGATTCAGAATCAGAATATAAAGCAATCTACTTAAATACCAGAGAGTAGTATATTTGTGATTCTATTTACTCTGCTACTGCACCGTCTCTCAAACATATGACAGTATATAACAATAGGTATTACCGTAAGTGAAAATACGAGAAAATATTTCTTTGTGAAAAGACAAATATTAAAATAATGATTCAAACGTTAATTACAGAAGTTGTCGCTAAGTGCAACAAGACAATAGGATGTATAAAGACAAATAAGCGGAGATGATGAAATATCATACACATATATAAATGTATAGAAAATGAAATCCGCACAAATACACGGAATTTCTCGTAAAGATGACAAACAGGGTAAAGTAAAAGCACATAGAACGTATTCAATTCGATATATTTAAAGCGAACAATCGTGAATAACACAAGTAAAGCTGAAAGCAAGCGAAAGTGGAAACGGAAAAACAAATAATATGAAATATTTCTAACATTAACTTAACAAAGCCACAAATTATAATTTATAAGGATGGGATAGACACACACATGCATTCAAAAACACACACACACATAACACATAAGACGTATATAGATATATATATATATATGCATAATATATATTTATACATATATGTATGTATATATGCATAAACATTTATATTTATATATGTGTGTGCACCTGTATATATATTAATATATAGATGAACGTGTATGTATACTCACACAAACACATAAACACACACGCATGCCCGTACATATGTATGCATATATATATTCATAAATACCTATACATACATACATACATATATATATATATATATATATATATATATATATATATATATATATATATATATATATATATATATATATATATATATATATATATATATATATACATATATGTACATACATACATACATATATCTATTGGCAATATTCACTACATAACATTATCTATAAATTTCCAGTTAGACGAACCAAGAATTGAAGCCCTTTCTCATAGAAAAAGACTAAAAGCAGCAAACGAACCGGCAACCCTTCAGCTGGTAGTTAAATTTCTTATAAACTGAATCTCCTTCAACTTTACTTGAAGACAATGACAATGATTTGTTACGCAATTCAAATTAACTGAAGTTTAAAATAAATAACTTTAAACCTTGTTGTTTCATTCTTTGTTCACTGAACTGTCTCCATTCTTCTGAATACTTGTCAAAGCAACAATTCTTTATACTTCTAGTTCGATTTAACATCAATCATGAGACGTAATCAACGTTTTACAGCAAACTACATGTCAGTTTTCACCAACTATTAACCCTCATCAAATCAAACAGAATATTAATCACTGCAATCGCCACTACCAGCTGTAATTCCTCTACGCTATGATGGTTTTCATAAACGCTTCACTTCTGCCATCACGCCACATTACCAGTAAATAATGCTTAAAATCTGCTCAGAAAACAAAACGAGCTTAAAATCTGCTCAGAAAACAAAACGAGCTTAAAAAGGAACTTTCATACGGTCGCTCAGTCAGCAAGAAATAGCAGTCAATCTTCTTAAATAAAATCATACTGTTCTAATAAAGAATGATACATCGGATAGTGTAGTCTCTTAAAAAATATATGATGGGTTGGTTATAGTAGGAAAGACTTTAGTCATAAGACTGGCTGATCAGAACTGATCCAGATCTAAAATCAATAACAACAACAAATACCAACAACATCGTATTAGAAATTGTTAATCTCTTGATGTGACGAACCATTTTTGTGCATTGCTTTTACTGATACCATAAAGATCAGTGGTCCGTTATCCTGCCATCACAAATGCGTTGTCTTTGTATCCTAAATATCTAACTCACAACAATTGACTTTACGTCATATTAAGTAGGTACCACCTTAATCGATAGAACTATGAAATTCTTACATATTTTGTGAAAAAAAAAGGAGTAAAATTCGAGGAAATTAGTCATGGTTTGCGACAGTAAAAGCATTTAATTGGAACAATTAACTTATTTGAAAGAAGTGAAAGGTGGTGAACTGGCAGAATCGTTAACGCGCCGGACAAGATGCTTAGAGACATTTCTTTCGGCTCTTTACGTTCCGAGTTTAAATTCCACCGAGGGGTCGATAAAAAAGAACTAGCTGAACATTGGGGCTGATGTAATCAACTAATCCCATCCCTAAACTGTCTGACCTTGTGCCAAAATTTCCAACGAATATTTTAAGGAAGTAAATTGGTCGAGTCGTTAGTACGTCAGATAGAATGTCTTTTAGTATTTGTTCTGACTCTCTATGCTCTGTGTTCAAATCCGCCGATGTCAACTTTGCTTTGCATCCTTTCAGGGCTAATAAAAAGTACCAATACAGAGCAGTAAAATAACGGAACTGTAACGTTGGCTCAAATAGCCTTTTGCATTTGATTCTATGTAACAGTTCTGTTTAAATCACATTATGGCCTACATGGGTGGGTAGATTCACTCAATCACCCGGTTTAAGACCACTACCTGGCACCTTGAGTGCTTTTAGATGAGTTTACTCCGTTGTAAGCATTTGGGTTAGGTGTACAGCTTGAGGATACCTTCCTCGCTCTTTTTACTATTCTTTGGAGGCCCTAGAAATTAGAGTCATGAAAACTACGTAACTTCCCTCTGGAACAAAAAGATAAAATATGTGTTTTAGAAACTGGGAAGTAGAAACGAGAAGTATTTTGTTAGCTATCGCTGCTGAGTTTAACTCATTAATTCATATTGTTCGCAATATAAAAAAAAGTGAGAAATGTTATTACAATATAACATTTTTATTTCAGTTTTAAATACTTTCACATATTAACTTTTCGTGAATCGAAACTATTCTACAAAATTCTTTTAATGATTTTTCACAGAAAGTGCTTAGATTTTTTTATTAGTTAAATTGTAATAAATTGCAGAATGAAAATTCAAATTTTATGCACCAATTGGTTGACTTCGTTTTAACTAGTAGAAAGCAACTGAAGACAATTCTAACGTAATTTTTCCTTTGTACCGCTGCATCGGTACCTGGTCTTCACTGATTACAAAACAAATTTCACCGCATTATTATTATTATTATTATTATTATTATTATTATTATTATTATTTTTTACATAAACAGAAAACATTTTAACAATATAACTAAACTATACAACATAGAGAGATTTGACTCGATTACTGTTTTTTTTTTCTGAATTGTTTGCATTTTCTCTTTAACTTCAGGACATTATATTCCATTCTTCAGAAATATTTAGGTAAACAAATTGTAGATACAAAAGCAAAAATAGTAGTTAAGGAGGAGAATACGAGAAACATATATTGATAGATGTATTTATGTACAATAACAACCAGAAATATTTATTACTACTACTACTATTATCATTATTATTATTTTCATTATTATTATTATTATTATTATTATTATTATTACTATTATTATTATTATTATTAATAATAATAATAATAATAATCATAATAATAATAATAATAATGATAACAACAACAGCAATAACAACCGCAACAGAAGCAGTAGCAACAGCAACAACAACAATAATAATAATAATAGCAAAAAACGATAACCGCTATTAAAATAAAATAAAATGAAATAAAATAAAACTTCAATGCATCGTTAATTATGTTCCATGCTATGTAAAAAAAAAAGAGGGAGAAAAGAGAAAAAGATTACCGTAAAAAAAAAAACGAAAAATTTTAGCATATTTTTTGTTTAGCCACCTCCTGGAATGCTGTTTAAAGATTTCTCTTTATTGTAGTAGTAATGTCATTAGAGAGAAATGCTTGATTGAAATATTGATTATTCTTGACTTTGGCATTTCTTGTGAAAATGAAACACCCGGCAATTTCAATGAAGTGGTTTGCTGTCATCTGCCATTTGATATCAACATCCTGCATATATTTCACTTCTGAAAGTTCTTGCACATCGCATGCGCTAAAATGCTGACATACATACATACATACATACATACCTCTGCACGTACATGTGTTCGTACGTTAATACGCACATTCATACATGATAACATACGAAAGTACATACATACATACGTAATATTACATCTATGTAGATCAATATATTAGATATATACACATACATAATTGGATACTTGCTAGCTATATAGATCAAATGCTATCTAATAATTTTTCTATCCAGAGGAAGAAGAGAGAGAGAGAGCGAGAGAGAGAGAGAGAGAGAGAGAGAGAGAGAGAGAGAGAGAGAGAGAGAGAGAGAGAGAGAGAGAGAGAGAGAGAGAGATAGATAGAGAGAGAGAGAGAGAAAGGAAAGAAAGTAAATTACTTAAAAGAAGTTCATGTTTTCACTGCCAGAATATGCATATATATATATATATATATATATATATATATATATATATATATATATATATATATATATATATATATATATATATATATATATATATATATATATATGTATATATATATATATATATATGACACGAAATACAACGTAATAAAGAGGAAAAAAAAAGTTTCCTTGTTACCTTTTGACGAGAAAGCATTTACCGAAAGATCAATTTGTTTCTTACATATTAAAATACATGTTAAATACATTTACGTAAACAACCTGTTAGTAATAGTTTCTGTGAAGTAAAGAAGCGTGCCGCTGCAAATAGGAAATTTCACAAGTAGCTTTAAGGCATTGTCAATGAGAAAAGAGATCATTACAGTATGACCGTAAATACATATAAATTACACTGCATAGTCATATGTCAAGGATATATTTGGCTACAGTTGATAGACATCGACTGAGTTTCTAATTTCGTTTAAACTACATGGCAGATTCTTCGCCTAACACTTTAAGGCCACCTCGTTACAGACGCACACACTCGCACACACATATATGCACACATACACGCATACATATATACACATATGCATACACACACGTACGCTCACACACACACAGACTCACACACACACACACACACACACACACACACACACACACGCTCTCTCTCTCTCTCACACGCACATACTCTCTGACTCGTTTCATTTTCTCCCTCCAACTGATATGTGCTCCGTCATGTTAATTAAAACCGATAATTCGCCTACATCCGCTACAACATCAATGTTTACTATTAACGAAGATATTCTTATATAAAGATATGGGTGTAGATGCAGAAGAAATGATGGGCAAGGAAGAGTTTAACCAAAGAGCTGAGGATAAGAGAAAAGAAGACTTTGAAATGAGAATGCGTGGACAGTTTGAAAGCAATATACATTAAAGGAAGGCCTCTCGCTCGGTTCAGTAGCGGTTCTAAAGACGCAACCTGACCAAGCTGTTATCCTAATACAGCATCAGCAGATAATAGAGTAAGGTGGAGGAAGTGGACCAGCGAAGAAAACAAGATAGTGATGCAGTATTACTAAGAAAGTGAACCTAAAAGAAGGGGCTATAGAAAACGGGTGTTAACACTTTGGGTAGAGAAGGGTATGTTTAAAGTGACTGAACAGAGATTAGTTGATCTAGCCAATGCTATTAGGAGAAGAAAGTGGATGACAGAATTGGAGGTAGAAGAGATCACAAGAGAACTGGAAAAGAAAGACCAGGCAGCAGGAAAGACAAACAACAGCATAAGAGATACAGCTCAAACCAAAGAAAACTCTAAAGGAAAAAATAATAATAGCGCTACCAATAAGGAAGGGACAACTGGCACCAACGATTTAAGTGAGGAAGCTCAGAAGATTTTAGATGAGGTGCAGGAAGTAATGAGCAAAGAAGCAAGAAAAAGATTGCCAGCATTAAAAGGCACCAACAGAAGCAGCTGCTAGAAATGACTAGGAAAGTAGATTCAGTTATCAGTAGGAGAGATACTAAAAATATAGGACATACTAATTTACTGATCTATGCAGGAGGGGCAGTAGTCACCAAAAGATTAGATATCTCACAGGGAAAGATTAAAAAAGAGAAAATGTGGAAAAGGAGATTACAAAATAAAATGAAGAATTTAATACAAATCTGAGCAGAATAGAAGCCTGAAAATTGAACAAGTTAAGGAACATAAGGTGAAAATCTTCCCTCGAGAAAAGATACTTAGTCAAAGAGACCGAAAGCACTATACTGGCAGCGCAGGAACAAGCTCTGGCCATGAGCTGAAGGGTTAACCTGTGGAATGAGCAAGTGTCTCCGCTGTGCTGCATTTGCAATAGAGTGGATGAAACCATCGCCCATTTAACTAATTAATGCCCTAGACTTGCCCAAAGCCACTACAAGTTATGGTGATTCAACCTCAACCAGGTAGCAAAAATGCTACATTGGAAACTGCACAAAAGGTGGTGGCTAGAGAGAGGCAAGACGTGGTATAGACACAAACCGCCGTGAGTGGCAGAGTCGGAGACTAGCAAAATCCTCTGGGATTTCACTATCCAAATAGATCAGGTGCTAGAGCATAACATATCGGACCTAGCGGTGGTGGGCAAGGTGCACCACATATGCTATATAGTTGATGTTACATGCCCCTTTGGTCCACAACTAGTCAAGAAGGAAGGCGAAAAGGTAGATACAGCCTTCTTAAGTACGAAATAGCCCGGTTATGGAAAATGAAGAAGGTGAAGATAGTGTCAAATATTGTTGGGTCCTTGGGAACAGTATCAGAAGGCATCAAGGGGAATATAAATGAAATTGGAATAGAGTGCCCAATAGAACTTTTACGAAAGTTTTGTCTCCTTGGCACGGCCAGGAAAGTATTAGATAGCTGAAAAGAAGGAATTGCATGCAAGATTCCCGGTGCTCCAACAAAACCTGTGATAAAGAGATGATGATGATGATGATGATGATGATGATGATGATGATGATGATGATGATAATAATAATAATAATAATAATAATAATAATAATAATAATAGTAATAATAATAATAATAATGACTTCAAATGGACGTCTTGTCTTGGTATAAAAGATGGGGTACAGCAAATATTGTGTTCAATACCACAGCTTTGCTTGTCAGTTGCTTGACCTTAACCAGTTGAGCATGTCCCTTAGTGGCTGATCACGAGCAGAAGTAGTAGGGGAGCATCATAGCCATGTGTTGAGAGGAATTCTTTGAGGGTTTGAATAATTTATCTGAAGGAACATGGATGTTTCGACAAACATCCTAAAACAACCCTTATTCAAGGACCTTTTGAGTGAGATGGGCTACTCGACCTGAAAAAATTCCAACTGCGCCCGACCTGCAAGGTCATTTGCTGTTTATCTTCATATAAGATCACCATGTCGCGCACATATGGTTGTGATGCATGCGCTGGTGTACCCTTATCAGACGGGTAGTCATGCTGGGTATACTGGGCTTTGCATATTTTACCCCTGTGTCACTTTGATGGCATGCACTGCTCTCTCCCCCTTTTTTTGAATAATTAATAGTAATAATAATAATTATAATAATAATAGTCAAGATGAAGAGTGCGATTTTAGATGTTTTATTTTTTGAACAATATTTCGACAATATTTCAAAAAATAAAACATCTAAAATCGCACTCTTCGTCTTGACTATTTACCTTCGTGAAGAGTTACGTCAATCCTTTTTTTAAAATATAATAATAATAATAATAATAATAATAATAATAATAATAATAATAATAATAATAATAATAATAATGTATTCATTGATATTTTTATTTAAGAGGTTAAGGTTCAAAGCCTCTTAATGGGGAAAACAAATCTTATTAAATTTTCTTTCGCTTTACTTTCCATAGTTTGTGCCAATAAGTTGAAAAGGAAAATATATTTGCTTTTTAAGATTTGACATATTAATGAAAGAATTATTAATACGGAACAATTTATTATTCATCAAGAGTAAAACGATTAGATTTTGATGAAATATGACGTAAAAATGCATTTGAGAAATTATTACTTGTAGATTTAATCTAAAGAGTTTAGACTTCATTTTTGACATAATCCTATTGTGAAAGCAATTAAGAAAAGCCTTTGTTGGAGAAGTTTTAAGTTACGCTGGAAATTTAACAATAATAATTATTTCAGATAGGGTAATAATCGATTGGATTATTGCTCCGGTGTATCGCTGATGTATAACTGTGTCTAAGAATACTGAAGGGCTTTTGAATGACGACGCTTAATATGCATGCAATATATTTGAATTCAAATATTATGGATATTATGTACTCGGTCATTTTCCTCTATTTTATAATATATTGCATATATAAAAAAGAAGTCGACCATTTTCCTCTGTACACATGTTAGTCCATCCTGAGTATGTCTGCGCACCAGGCGGAAGTTTTCTTCCAGTGTTCTCGATCAGTTGCATGTTTTTCCTACTTTTTACCATTATTTGTAGATAGTCTTGAAGTCTTCCTGAAAAATTCGATGTCATGTGGCCTGTGATCTTCGTTTTATCTCCCTCCGGGTGGCGCACATCTCAATCTAGTTTTTGAATATAGATAATTTATCAATGGCAAGACGAGATTACTCAGTCGAATATTTGTTCAGTTACTGTGTTTTGGATGCTTGTTGGTATACAATGTGTTCATCGGCTGAAATACTGCTGTCACTTTTACGCTTCCGCTTTGACATAGGTTTTAGTATCTCTGGCATCGCACAGAATACAAGATTATCGGTTCACTTCTTCAGCAGACGAAATCGTAATAGAGAATTTTTTGTGAAGCAGAATGAAATTCTTGAAGGGACCCTTTATGTGGTCACTCAACTTGCTAGAAATAGGAGACATAATCATAAAAAACGAGGCTGTTGTCATAATGGAGCAAAATAGCTTGTTTGGACTTTTTAAATGTGGGAAATAATATGATGATACATTCATGACTAAAAGAAAGGGAAATAAATACATCGAATAATTTGATAGCAAATAAATCGACTCCATAAAACATGCCAAATAGAAGGCAAGTGATTTTTGTGTTAACTTCAGATACGTAAAACTCACAATCTTCCTAAATATATGCCAAAAGTCCATTATCAAAATACAGGAAATTGCAGAAGAAACAACGAAGTTTAAAATTAAAATTACTATTTAGATGAGAACAAATAAGTGCTAGTCTTTAGATTATTTGAAATACATACACGCTGAGCCATGATTTTATATTTACATTGGAACTCCTATACAACTGTTGCGTTTATGTTTACCGATGTGGCATGTTGTGTTCCTTTACGAGAACAACATAACATAGTCATTCGACAAATAAAGAATTCATGGAAACTTGTGATGGCTTGTGTCTACGAATATTTATTCATCGAAGTTTGTAAGGGTAAAATAAATTATAGAGAGTTGATAAAGGGGAAAGAGTGAAAAATACAACATTTCGGGCTATTGTCTTTCTCCGAGGAGAGAAAATTCGACTATATCACCTGTTAACAATCTGAAATATATCATCTAAGGCGGCGAGCTGGCAGAAACGTTGGCACGCCGGGCGAAATGCATAGCGTTATTTTGTCTGCCGTTACGTTCTGAGTTCAGATTTCGCCGAGGTCGACTTTGCCTTTCATCCTTTCGGGGTCGATAAATTAAGAACCAGTTATGCGCTGGGGTCGATGAAATCGACTTAATCCCTTTGCCTGTCATTGTTTGTCCCCTCTATATTTAAATTTAGCCCCTTGTGGGCAATTAAGAAATAAATGAAATATATCACCTAGTACCAAACTGAAATATATACTGGGAGCGAAATGATCAACAAAGTGGTGTTGAAGCATGGTCACCTTCCTATAGCTGAAACTCGTGACAAAATGAAGGGAGAATAGTATAAATATGTTGTTAGAGAAGACTTGCTAATGCGTCATAAAAATGCTTTGTAGTATTTAATTATGAATTGTTACGTTCTGAGTTCAAATTCATCCGAGTTCGCCTTTATCATTGCAGGACTTTATAGGTAACACTCATGTATTTGGTCTGTTTAATCAATCGACTGTTATCTCTTAATTCAATAGGGCTGATTAGGTATACATCTGATCGGTCACGCAATGGACTCTATCCACTCTATGATGTCGTTAAAATATATAATAATCATATAACTCCTAGGGATCACCGCTGGATGAATTTTAAGCAGTGTTGTATAGCATTTTACTGAGAGCATTCCTTCTAAATGTAATTAGATATCAACTAAGCAATAACTCCTCGCGGCAAAATGCTGAAGCACTATATACATAACGAATGCTTTGTCTACTTTTAGAGCTTGTGTGCAAAATATTCTCATGAAACGATTTACTTCATTAGGATGATTTACCATTGATGCATAAGTATATTTTGCAAATTAAAGTTGAGATTTTTTTTTTATAGAAACACGACCAATTTGTGTCTTATTTCATACTACTATATGTAAAGTCCATATTGATGTTCATGTCGGATACCAAACCAAGAAATTGGAACACATTTTCTAAGAACGTATTTTTCTCAAACCTTCATAAAATCGATCTAATCGATTTTATCCCGAAGAATAATTTTGTTTCTTTGACGGTGCTTTAACGGAGTTCGACATTAAGAATTGTAGCAACCCTCCAAAATAGAAATTATATTGCAACACTAAATGAATATTTGATATAAAATTATAGAAACACACTGGAAACGCTTTCTGGATGACAGTTTAATTTCGCAGAGGAAATCGAAATACAAATAAAAAAAGAAAATTAATGACATCGTAATTTCCGGAAAGCGCAGATAGATGAATCGATGCACAAACAACCGAGCAGTCAGTGGTTCGTATTCTAAGGTTGACAAAGAGACCCTCAAACCGAGTTGTACGAACAGTTGATGTGGGAATAAGAAGCCATTATTAGCAGTGAAAAGAGTAATATTGTCAAACTGATCGTTTGCTACCGTATTGTGCGAATCCAACTCTTCTTCATACATATAATAGCGTAGAGATGGAGGAATCGTATTTGCCGCTTCATCGGTGTCTTACAGAATATTTATAAGTATATAGACTAAGAGTAAATAAGTTTCTAACTAAAGCCAGACAAATATTACAACTGTTTAAATTTTTATCAAGCGCTCTCATAAATATAGATCTTATTTCAAACATATAATAGAATGGTTAAAAGTGTAATGCACACACACATGCACATACATGTACACACACATACAGGCACAAGCACATGCAAACACATACCACACTTACCTGTGGATATATATGTATACGTATGGATATATATAAAAATATACGTGTGTGTGTACACCTATATAAAAATGTATGTGTATATATATGTATTTGTATATGTGTGTATAATATATATGTACATATATCTGTGTGCGTACATATATATATATATATATATATATATATATATATAACATAATATAAATAATATATAAATATATGCATATACCCATACATATATGTACATACTTACATCTATATGTATACATACAGGCATATATGAGTGGATGACATCAAAAAACACATTAAACACAATGAGAAACGAAAACATAAAAACGAAAAGAGAAAACAAACTTTTTTCGAACAACGAAAAAAAAAAAAACCAGAGAAACGAGGCATGCAACATAAAGAGTATACCCCTTCGTCAGTTGTCCCTGTTTCATCTACTCACTCTCTTTCGTCAACTTATTAAGATATGGCTAATTTTTGTAGCTAATTTAGTCATTTTTATTTACTCTTGTTTCTAGCAATGCTGGTACTATATCAAAGTTATCTAAGTTATATATATATATATATATATATATATATATATATATATATATATATATATAATCGCCATGTTGGACCACTGAACTCAACACGTTTTTTTTCTTCAATCTATCTAATTCCTCTTATTCCATTCTGTCGAAGAGCGTAGGCTCAAAAACTAAAAGACTTTTCTATTTTTCTCGAGCGTCACACTAATACATCTACTGGTTGTTCATATACCAGTTTTCGTCTTTGTTTTTCTATAAATTTGAACTATATGTACTATATATGTGAACTATATATACATATATATACGTACATATATACATACATACATACACACACACACACACACACACACACACACACACACACACACACACACACACACACACACACACACACACACACACACACATATATATATAACTTAGATAACTTTGATATAGTACCAGCATTGCTAGAAACATGAGTAAAAAAATGACTAAGTTAGCCATAGAAATTAGCCATATCTTAATAAGTTGACAAAAGAGAGGGAAATCTGCTTCACTTGTGAGCTTGTCTCACCACGGTAGGTATCTTTCTCGACTTAAGTGCTTTTTGTGGCTAATTGAGTCATTTTTTTACTCATCTTTCTAGCAATGCTTGTACTATTGCGTATCCTTGTTTTTCTCTCTCTCTCTCTCTCTCTCTCTCTCTCTCTCTCTATATATATATATATATATATATATATATATAATTGGTTATGAAACACGTGTAATCTTTTTATTATATTTATCTTATGATATTTACTTTACTTTATATTATACTCATTTATTGTGCTTTTAATTATTAATTTTTCTATATGTGATAGTGGATTTTCATCGATGAGTTCTTGGAAATTGGTTATTTTCCCTAAAACTATATATTTTATATATATATATATATATATATATATATATATATATATATATATATATATATATATATATATATATATATATATATATGTATATATATATATATATATATATATATATATATATATATATATATATGTGTGTGTGTGTGTGTGTGTGTGTGAAAGAGGACAAGAAACAAATTTTTCTGCACATAAATTTTTCCATTAAGTCCAAGTGTAAATTTATCCCTCACACATAACGCTTACATTTCCATGGTCATTTTAATATACCCACGTCTATCCCGTCATTAACTTCTCCATCAACATTAGCACCTTAGAAGACAACTGTTAATTCTTTACTTTAACCTGCGGGCTTTAATTAAACGCCTAAATTTTAAACCTTAACCACTTAGATATTCCTAAATTATTAAATATTTAACTGGCTTCTCTATTCATGCCTGCTTCTCCATTCGTCCTTTAATATATTCATACACCCCCATATATAGGAATATATCTATAGCTACTGACCGTAACCAACTGGTATTCAACGCACACAAATATTTACTACTTGACCTCTTGCCCCAACCCTAGACTTGTAGTGCTGGTATCTTATCTATTATTCTCTTTATTTCTTTCCCTATTCCCCTTGATCCTTTTAATTTTTATTTTTATTCTCCATTATCTTCCTCTCCTCTTTTATCTGTACCATTATTTTTACAATTTATTCTCATTCTTATTTTTATTTCTACTTTTTCTACTTTCTATTTTTTAAAAATTAAAATTTTAATTTTTTTAATGTTTTTTATTACTTAATTTTTACTCTATATTTTTACATTTATTTATTCTTATTCTTCTAACCAGTCCCTCTGACAAATCCTTGCTAATATCCTTTCACTTACTTTCCTCCTCTCTCTGCCTCCACAGGGTACTCTATTTCTCTCTCCCTTCTCCTTAACCTCTCCTTCTCTTTCTTTCTCTTTATTTCTCTTTCTCCTTCTCCCTCCACTTTACTCAGCCACTTAACACCGGTTGTCAAGCAGCGATGGAAGACAAACACAGACACACATACACATACACACACACACACACACGACGGGCTCCATTCAGAAGTGAAGATAAATGTAGGGACCGTAGAAAAAAACCCATTCACGACCATTTGTACATGCGGAAGTTTTTAGCATTGTGTAGGAAGGGCATATGGTACATGTGCGGACATCGCATTATTCCTCTACGTAGAAAATAGCAAGCAATATATTTTCTGATGTGTGCCGAAGCTTCGCAAGGTGGAATTAACTTTTCTTTACTTTTAAAATATGTGGTACAAACTTTTATAGGTGTTCACATTTTCGGAAACTTCACATAGAATCAGACCACACTTTTTACGGATCACAGCATGCACTTTTGAAATTTGTTCGTTGCTATGGAAACAGGATGCATTTTCAATTTTTTTAAAATCACGTGGTACAAGCGTTTACAGATACTTGCTATTTCTGAAACTATTATTCGACCTCAGTAACATAAAAATTCGCATCAAGGTAAAACTGGCTATGACCGATAATGATTTTCGAGATAAACCAGACCACAAAAACGTTTCAGATGACTTGTACTCCTTAAAGATGAAAACAGAACAAAATAATAAAACACTAATATAAAGTCATGTACTGATTATTGATAAAATTATGTAAATTATATTATAATAAGGTTGGAACTTAAGAAACTCTCAATTAAAAATAAGCTATGAAAGATAACATGCTACTCTTAAACACGGGAATATTGAATAATTCATAAGATAATGCAAGATGTTGACGGTGTATTGATTTTGTTGAGTAACTGAAAAGGATTATATAATTATATTATGACAAACGTAATATCACATGTTCTGTTAGGCAAAATCCTAAAAGTCGCGATATAAAAATAAAAGAGGTGTGTGTGCGTGTGTGTGTGTGTGTGTGTGTGAGAGAGAGAGAGAGAGAGAGAGAGAGAGAGAGAGAGAGAGAAAGAGA
The DNA here is from genome assembly GCF_046866305.1 of Octopus bimaculoides. Lineage (NCBI taxonomy): Eukaryota > Metazoa > Mollusca > Cephalopoda > Octopoda > Octopodidae > Octopus > Octopus bimaculoides. The sequence goes on along the minus strand of NC_142930.1, from coordinate 24,504,551 downwards.
GAGAGAGAGAGAGAGAGAGAAAGAGAGAGAGAGAGAGAGAGAGAGAGAGAAAGAGAGAGAGAGAGAGAGAGAAAGAGAGAGAGAGAGAGAGAGAGAGAGAGCGAGAGAGAGAGAGAATGAATGTTTTATTATATCAGTTTTTTATTTCTTGCAAGAGCTATTTTGAAAATAATGTTTCTTTATGTGTATGTATGTGTGTATGTATGTCTGCATGCATGCATGTGTATGTATGCATGTATGTATGTATATATGTATGCATGTATGTATGTATGTATGTGTGCATGTATGCATATGTATGTGTGTGTGTATGTGTTGATAATATTATAAGAAAAACTAAATAACTACCTAATATTCAGTAGGGTACATACTATGTAAGAAAAAAATGCACACTTACGAGTAAGTAAAAATAGCTTAGCTTAAGAACTATAATGATATAAAGCTTTGAAATTGGTAGTACATCATGAAGAGTTAAATTATTTAAATTTTGTATTTTTTGTCACAAACATATATACATACATATACATCACACATACAAGCGCGCGCACACACACACGCACGCACACTTGCAAGCTCGCACGCACACGCCCCCACACACCAGTTTTGCTGTTCCATAGAAACGATATGAAACTATCAAAACCAGAGATAATCCAGAAATAAGTAATAGTTTTTACGTGCTAGAATTTGGATGATTTGAATAACATTCCCGTTTCTTCAGTTGCTAATGTCTACTGATATAATGTTCAAGATGGTAATTAGCAGAAGTACTCCGTCAAACTAATTGAATTTAATTCTTCAGTAAGAGACAGCGACTGTTGGGAGTGTTAGAATGACGGCTTAAGTAACTTGTTAGATTTAATTAGGCCCCTTTATGTTGTATGTTCAGATGTTTTGGAGGAACCATTTGTCTCTCCTGATTCCGGAGAGAATGAAATAAATGAAAGTCAAAAAATGTTGTCAATTTAATGAATCTCAGATGTGTAGCTATCCACCTATGTTGGAAATTGAATCTTCTTTTATGAAGGGCCATGAAAAGCAAGAGTGATACATCAGATGCCTTAGGATATTTAGATACCTTCCTCTATATTTTGAGTTTAAATTTTACCAGAGTTGATGGTAGTTTTATTCAACCCGGGTTCGATAAAAGAAATATTAGCAGTGCTGTCTTAGTGGCATTATAGACCTTCTGGCAATCAGAGCACTGGGCCGCATATTATTTATTGGCAGCAAGCTTCAGCATACATAGATCAGAACCGGATCTCTAAACACGTGAGGCCCCTGGGCAACTTTGCCCTGTGTTCCTATGCCTTAAGACGGAATTGAATATCTGTGAAGTTTTTGTGTTGATTTGATCGACTGTAACTTATTCCTACCAATGTATGCACTTGACTTCACTCCAATGTCCCGTCAGGGAATGATGTTTTTGATTTCTCTGGAGTTTATAAAATAATCACCAGTTTTAAGCTGGAACCGATTTGGTCTGCTGAACTTCCAGTTTATAGCATTGGGTTACTTTAATTTCTGCTTTTAGCTATTAAGAATATACTGTATTTAGGGTGATAAGATGGTTAGAATTATCGAGCAACAGGCTAAAAAGACTTCAGGCATCCCCAGTTTAAATCCTATCAGTGATTTGTTTCCGATTTCATTATTCTACAGTCTATAAAATAAAGTTGTAATAGTTGCTACCGTACAAAATTTGGCCTTGTGCCTGGTGAAATGCAACCATTAAGTATTGTCGTTACAAATTCACTATTTTGGCATTGTTATATTAAGAAAGAATATACCAAGCTCTTATAAATATCGTTATATACGTCTGTATCTTGCCATATTGATTTTAAAATCAATTGAAATGTTTATCAGTCATTTTGGCAGATCATATTCATATTTAGGTTGCATTACTAGACTATCAGTCTGCCATAACGTACGAAGATATAACTTGGAAGTAAAAGACACGCACACATACACACATACACAAACACTCACATATAGACATGCATATATATACATGCACTTATAAAATTGCAATATTTCAATTATTCACATCACTTAAGTACACTAATCCCCTTGATGTAATACGAATTCTCAGTTCCACTCTTAAACTATAGAACCTCTGTTCCACAGTTTCAAGAAGAAATCAATAACTATAAGATTATTTAAATTCTGAAAGTACAGTAGGTAAGACTTTAGTAAGGTGAAATTGCAACATGGATTATGTTCCCAGTTAAAGTGACGTGAAGATCTGCAAAATTGATACTGCATCCGATTTATCGCTTTGTTAAAATAGGGGTTTTTATACCTGATCCTAAAAAGTCAACGGTTTATAAGTATTACTTAAACTCTAAATGGAACATGTAGCTTCCTTAAAAGATGGAGGGGCTGGACACATTGCTGACTGCTGAAGAACTGATCAGAGCCATTGATGGCTTACTCTCTGGGAAAGCACCGGGATTGGACGACATCCCGCCAGAGATCATGACGTGAGTAAGGAGAGCTCTACTCAGCCACTTGCTTAAGCTACTCTGTCAGTGCTGGGTGGATGGCAGAATCCCGCAAGACATGAAAGACAGCAACGTTATCAACCTCTATAAGAACAAATTATCAACCTCTATAAGAATAAAGGGGACAGAAATGTTAACTGCTATTGATAGAACAGATAACTGGTTGCAATTAATCACTAAACATTGGCAAAATACGAGCGTCAGTATTTATACAGTACTAATCAGGCAATCAGCAAACTCGATCACTATTAATTTCATAATTTCCAACAATGCAAGCAGATAGTTTAAATGATATTAGAAAGAATTCTAAGGCGGCGAGAAGGTAGAGTCGTTAGCACACTGGATAAAATGCTTAGCGGCATTTCGTCCGTCTTCGCGTGATGAGTTCAAATGCCGTCGAGGATTCTTTAAGAATCGATAAAATAAGTACTAGTGGAACACTAGGGTCAATTTAACCGACCTAACGTCTCCCCCGAATTTGCTGGCCTTGTGCCAAAAATTTGAAATCCATATTAGAAAGATTTCCAAGGCAGTGAGCTGGCAGAATCCCTAGTAAGCCTCGCAAGAATCTTAGCGGCATTTTGCCCGCCTTCACGTTATGAGTTCAAATGCTGCCAAGGTCGACTTTGCCTTTTGTCTTTTCAGGGTCGATAAAAGTACCAGTGGAACACTGGGGTCGATGTAACAGACTTAACCCTCCCCCAAAATTGCTGGCCCTGTGCCAAAATTTGAAACCGATATTAGAAGGATATCTTATTTAAAGTGTTAATATATCTGAAGGACAGTGTCATGACTTTTGCAGTCATGTGAAATAGATACAATTTATGCCCAGTTGAGTATCTGCAGTAAAAATGCCAATGGGGAGAGAATCGAACGGGTAGGAATCGAATGTTTGTTTAGTGTGGTAACATTAATTAGTAGTTAGAGCACCCTGTAGGGATTCAAGAAGTCAACACATCGGAGTGTATACACAAGAAAACTTTAACCTTCTATAAATATATAATACATGTCCACAGTTGTCGCTCGTTCATGCTAATATTAGAGGAATATTCGCCATTAGTTCATGGTTTCTTCTCACGTAATATTATTAATGTGGAGGCGCAATGGCCCAGTGGTTAGGGCAGCGGACTCGCGGTCATAGGATCGCGGTTTCGATTCCCAGACCGGGCGTTGTGAGTGTTTATTGAGCGAAAACACCTAAAGCTCCACGACGCTCCGGCAGGGGATGGTGGCGAACTCTGCTGTACTCTTTCACCACAACTTTCTCTCACTCTTTCTTCCTGTTTCTGTTGTACCTGTATTTCAAAGGGGTCAACCTTGTCATACTCTGTGTCACGCTGAATATCCCCGAGAATTACGTTAAGGGTACACGAGTCTGTGGAGTGCTCAGCCACTTGCGCGTTAATTTCACGAGCAGGCTGTTCCGTTGATCTGATCAACTGGAACCCTCGACGACGTAAGCGACGGAGTGCCAACAACAACAATATTATTAATAATTCAAGTTTCTTTACTCATTACGTTAAGAATGACAGCACTAACTCGACCAACTTTTCGCAGTATTAACTACCAACTCACTTACTAGAAATAGCAACAAAATCTCTCTGAAAACGTACTCTGATGTCTTAGAAAAGGAAGGTCATATTGTTTTGGACGATGTAGTTATAAATACAATATAAAAGAGACATGATGATGATCATAGCTGCAATGCTTTTAATTACAAGACTGCTGCAACAACACTAACCTTGATACCAGCAATATTAAAATGCATGTATGTATGCATGAGTGTGTATTTGTTTGTGAGTTTGTGTGTGTGAGTGCGCGCGTGTGTATCAATGCTTAGCGGCATCTCGTCAGCTTTATGTTCCGAGTTCAGATTCTGCTGAGGTCGGCTTTGCCTTTCATCCTTTCGAGGTGGATAAAATAAATACCAGTTGAACTCTGGGGTCGATGTAATTGACTTAATCCCTCCCCTTGAATTGCTGGTCTTGTGCAAAAATTTGAAACCAATATTAAAATAACAACAAAAACATTAGAATGTATAAATTCGTTGGCGAAATTTTGGCATAAATTTTAGAGTTGTTTAGCTCTGATGATCGGTGTTGAATTTTGAGTCCAAGGAGTAATTATGTATCACGAAATGGCAGGGAAGTTATCTGCTTATGACTTGGTCTAAAAACTAGTGCGTGCATATGAAGCTAGCAGATGTTCTAAGAACTTCACTTTAAATTAATATTTGCATTATTACCAAATCAAGAAATGTTGCATTATTACTAAATCAAGAAGTTTGTGTTATTACTAAACCAACCAAACAGTAAACCTCTAAATCGGCTGTTATTACTGACGTTCTTTATTTGGCCAATATTTATTCGATTTTATATACAAGATAAAACGAGGAACGTAGAGTGGATTACAGTTTGTCAGAGCAGCTGTAGAGGATGTAAACAGAACGACGTGGTACCTCTTCAGAAGTCGGAGATAATTATATTCAGTATTTCAGAGAAATTAATGCTCATCAAGAGAGCTCTCTGGATAACTTGCCGAGGGAAGTACTACGTTGTAATAGCCAATTAGGAGTTATTATATGCATCGGAATTGACACTGAGCTAATCTTTCTACATCAGTATGTATGTATGTATGTATGTATGTATGTATGTATGTATAGATGTATGTATAGATGTATGTATGCATGTATGTGTGTTTTTGTGTGTGAATGCGTATATATATATATATATATATATATATATATATATACTTGCATATATGTAGTGTTACATATACGTATATGTATATATTTATGTATATGTATGCACACATCACACACACACAAACAAACTCACATACATACAAACACACAGACAGGGAGTGGAAGGGACGTGAAAATATGATTTCATAAATTTACCATCGGTTTCTTTTGAAGGTAAGATATGAATACTTCTGCAATAATTTTGTCATAGCATTAATGAATAGTATAACAACAACAACTACAACAACAATTTCTATATTCGATACAAGATAAAGAATAATCCAAAGCATTTACTTATCTAAAAAAGGGTACAGTTTGGGATGTCCCTTAATATATAATCAAAAACATGACAAAAATATACGTAAATTACCTGTACTCGTTCACACAGGTACAAACATACACTATTTACAAATATCTCTCTCTCTCTCTATCTATCTATCTATCTATCTATCTATCTATCTATCTATCTATCTATCTATCTAATAAAAGCAGAAGCGATTAGGTATAGCAAAGTACTAGCCATAGATAGAAACAGAGTAGAGGGTGACCTAGTTAAGAAGCTAGAAGAGGCGATTAGAAGTGGTATCGTATCCGACGTTTTGGCGACGAGGTTGGCCCTCGACCAACACTTCAACGCCAAACACGGAGGGTGTGTTGTCAGAGGTAGGATGCGTGCTCTAAGGAACGAAGGTGTTGGAACCGCGCGAGAGGCCCGGGTGGAGGAGGCGCAACAGGGCAACAAAGCCACTATTCGGTCTCTGGTAAATGAACAGGGGCGCGAATTACTCGAGCCACGTAAAATGTGTGCGGCCTTTCAATAGCATTTTGCCCAACTGTTCGGGACGAGTGACTGTGATGAATAAGTTCCAGGATTTTTTGGAAAAGTTTCTCATTATAGATCTGCACTATGCCGAGGCGTACATTCATCTCCCAGGCACCAAAAATTAGCAATGTCGCCAGTTGATAATAACTTGTCAATAAAATGAACGGATATTAATATTTTCGATTCATATATTGCTACCACTGTATACTCTCCCTATCAATGAAGTTCATTTATTCATGTACTCGGTGACCACAATACCTCTCTCCCTCTCTATGTGTTCACCTACCTATCGACTTGTCTACCTTTCTACACACACACAACACTCACACACATACACATACACACATGTATATATTAATTACTCACATGCAAACGCATTAATATAAATTTACAGCAGCAATATACGCAAAAATATATTTATAACTATGAGGTTCATGTTTGCATGTATCATATCTGTCTATTTGTCTATTTAACTGTCAATCTGTATAAAGACACGCCCCGAAAAAATTTCAATTTATACATACATCCACATATATACACACGTAATACAACTTCTTATAAACGATTTCCACTGCTACCCAACCAATATATATTCATTTATACATACATACATGCATATGTATGTATATATATATATATATATATTACAGACATACACATAATACACACACACACACACACACACACACACACACACACACACACACACACACACACACACATATATATATATATATATGTATATATATATATATATGTACATATACATATGTGTGTGTACGTGCATATACGTATGCGTGTGTGTGCATGCGAGTAGGTGTATGTCTTATCAAATAAACCTAGCATAGTTTTCCTTATATGTATTGATTCTCAAAATAACAAAACAAAACAAAACAAAAAATTACAGTAAATTAGACTTACCTTCACAGAGACACAGACAAACATATTCATAAATAGTCGTATAACTCATTGTTCGTATTCTATGTACTATTGAGATTTAAAGGAATACGTTTTGAAGAGTTAGAAAAAATAATGATGCTTAGAAACGATAAACAAACATCACGATGAACCGAAACAGAAAAAAAAGAAGCTCATTCAATTTTCTTCAATATATGTGAAAAGAAAAAAAAACGGAAGAACTTAGAACATACTATATTGATATTTCTTTAGTGTAATAGTTACCAACCGACTAAATGCACTAATATATACATTGGTTGTGTGTATATATGCGAAAATGTGCGATTATAATATAATTGGCTTTCTTCATGAGCATTTAATATACAGATATTTATAAGGTGGCGAGCTGGCAGAATACTTAGCACTCCGGGGACAATACATAGCGGCATTTCGCCCGTCTTTACGTTCTGAGTTCAAATGCCACTTTGGTCGACTTTATCTTTCATCCTTTCGTGGTCGATCAAATAAGTATCAGTTGAGCACTGAGGTCGATGTAATCGACTTACCCCCAACCTCAAAATTGCTCGCCTTGTACCAAAATTTGAAAGCAATATATAGATATTTACAAGATGGCAAGCTGGCAGAATCGTTAGCACGCCGGGCAAAATGCTTAGCAGCATTTCGTCTGTCTTTACGTTCAAATTCTGCCGATGTCAACTTTGTTTTTCATTCCTTTCGAGGTCGTTAAAATAAGTATCAGTCTAACTCTGGGGATACATGTAATCGATTTACCTCTACCCCCAAATGACTGGTTTTGCGCCAAAAATTTGAAACCAGTATATAGATATTTTAGTATGGGTGACAGACAGGCAGAATCTGAAAAGTGCCAGTTAAAATAACTTGATGTACTTAATTGTAAAACCGTATGTGCCGATTATAAATCACCTCAAAGTCAGCTTTGTCTATCATTCTTCGAGTACCGATAAAATAAGTATTAGACGAGCATATATAGGAATACATATAAATCGGCTGTCTACCCATACGCCACACGAAAGGTGAAATAAATATGAGATGATTTGGGCCATGCAGAAACTGGAAGATCTACTTAAAGATATTGCAGTCTTTTCTCCTGACGAGGACTAAAGCTATCGTAATGTTGGAAATCTTTTAACAGGTTTCTCAGGGTCGACAGCATTTCGATACTTAGCCTGTACACTTAACTCAGATGAAGCAGTGAGTAATGCCTGTAGATGTGTTCCATCTTTGCCTACGGATTTCTTCCTTCTGTGGTCATTGGCCAACCACAGCCACCATGAACAAAATTTCTGCTGGCATGTCCGTCTTCTTGTTGCCTGGGTTCAAAACTAATGGTTTTGTATCTAAGATAGAAATCAATCAATCAATCAATCAATCAATCAATCAGTCAGTCAGTCAGTCAGTTAGTCTGTCTGTCTGTCTGTCTACGAGGAGTGCTGAAAAGTTCCTGGCTTTAGGTAAAAGAAAATACAGGAGGAACAGTTAATTATGATTTTATTCAGCATATTCCCCTCTCAGATTCACACACTTATTGTAGCGGGCCTTCAGTTTTACTAAAAGAACTCGGAAGGTTGGGCCTCCAACTATGCCTTTCGCGATAGCTATAAAGCTAGGAACCTTTCAGCACTCATCGTCTCTCTCTCTCTCTCTCTCTCTCTCTCTCTCTCTCTCTCTCTCTCTCTCTCTCTCTATCTACCTACCTACCTACCTACCTATCTATCTATCTATCTATCTATCTGTCTGTCTGTATGTCTGTCTGTCTGTCCGTCCGTCCATCTGTCTATCTATAAGCATATATAAGTAAATCGATAGACAATAATGTGTAGGAATTATTATGATGAGTATAAGTGAAAATAATCACGAAGTTTGGTTCTTTAGTACAATGCAAAAGAAATTTGACATTTATGAAGCAGCGATTATAATTTAGTTATAAAAATAAAATTGTTACATATAGCTATTTTATAAAAGGTAATAAATTTTATTGCATATTTTTTACAAGTATTGCGTTTGATAACGTCTTGGGCAGAAATTGATAATAGTTTAGCTAACACATAGCGTTATCTGAATATTACATTAAAAATATGTATGCATGCATGTATGTATGTGTGTGTGTATGTATGTATGTATGTATGTATGTATGTATGTATGTATGTATGTATGTATGTCTGCATGCTTGTATGTATTATGTATGAAAGTTTGTATGCCTGTATGTATATGCATGTATATATGTATATACATACATGTGTGTGCATATATATATATCCACACACACACACACATACATATATATTTGTATATGTAAATGTATAAGTATGTATGTGTGTGCGTATGTATGTGTAAATTGCTTTAGAAAACTAGTAACACGATACAAATTTGAAATAAAAGAGTGAAAACGGTAGTTTTCTCACACATTCTGTTTTAAAATCCAGGATAGGGGACAGAGGCACAATATTACAGTTACAAGGATACCAGCTAAATATGACGATTGAATGATGAAACAATACTATACAAAATCAACTGGAAACTGCTGGAACTCATTGGACCATATGTGGTTGGAAGTAGGCTTTGCAAGCTGTGCTTGATGTAGAGGAGAATCATTCTAAAAATCCATAGAATCAGGCGGCTTTCTTGGAATATTTGGATACTAACCTTATGAGCAGAAATTCGATTTGGCAATGTGATCGTGCTCAGTTTTGGACTAGTGAACTACGTACATTTATATAGGTTCTCCACCCACACTCTACGTGAAATGTAAAATAAATATGAGATGATTTGGGCCATGCAGAAACTGGAAGATCTACTTAACGATATTGCAGGCTCTTCTCCTTACGAGGACTAAAGCTCTCGTAATGTTTGAAATCTTTTAGCAGTTATACGTACATCCATGCCATTTTTTGTTTTGCTATATCAAGTGTAATAAAAATAACTTTGATACAGTTTCAATTAAAATTTAGATACTCCTTGAAGTATGTATTGTAGAGGTGAGTTCTGTGTTCCGTTTGGTCGTATGTACACAAGCGACAGCCTTTATTTGAATGTCTTAACCTATATTAACTCACTTTCCTCGTTTGAGGACAGTTGTATTTGGTTTATTTACTGCAATAAAGGTTAACTGCACACAAAATACGACAATTTAACATTGCTTGTTTTCACATTTTAGAGATCAGTGAATTTTCGTCACTGGAAAAAGTATATATGTATTTGCATTGGGACGCCTTCGCATCGAAGATCGGTGATTATCGTACGCTGACGAAGGGTAAATACCCAGAAACTCGAGTCCGTGCGTATCACGTCAGATCAAGATGGGAAGGATGACTTCCCTTTGCAAATACCGACAGGGCACAGATGTGTGTCAATAGCCAGCTGGAGGCGATGTTCTCCTGGGGCTAAAAGCAACAGTAACATTCACCCTTAGGATCTAGCCGCATTTAAGTGGCAAATATACTTCACGTATATATATATATATATATATATATATTCACCGAGGCAATGACTAGTGATCGAGACCTTTGGAAATATAGTATGCGTGAGTAGACCCTTTTATTATTATTATTATTATTATTATTATTATTATTATTATTATTATTATTATTATTATTATTATATATATATATATATATATATATATATATATATATATATATATATATATATATATATATATATATATATATATTTATATATATAAACGTGTATTAAATAAACATACGAACATATACTAAATACACCGAAGGTCACCAACTCCTCTTCAGTTATCGGCCAGAGGGTCAAGCACAATTTCGGCCATTATCGATAATATTGCTTCCACTCAGGAGGCACCGGCAAAAAACTTGCCGGGAATGGGACCAAAACATAACAAAACGAGACGGTCTCGAGACGAGACTGTTAGTGGACGGACGAAGGACAAAACAATAAACAGAATAAAGGCTCAGAGCCACAGGAAGACAACAATTAAAATGATAATAATACATATACAGCAAAAAAGCTTTAGGGCTGCAAGACAAGACAAAGATAGGTAACGCGAAGGTAAAATGAAAAACTGTCCTAAAGGACTATAGACACGAGAAGGGTTGAGCGAGGAGAACAGAAAATCGAGACCAGCCCTGTCGAAGGCAATGCGAAAAAGAATGACACCGTCTTAGGCTGTCACGGATCACATGATGGTGGGAGGAGGGTAACAGAGAAAGAGAGAGAGAGAGAGAGAGAGAGAGAGAGAGAGAGACACACAGAGAGAGACAGAGAGAGATAGAGAGAGATAGAGAGAGAGAGAGAGGATATAAGAGAAGTAAAGGAAAGAGAGAGAGTGGCACAAAAATATTCCAAGAATATTTCTACAAATAGGTAAAAAAATTAATGAGTGCATGCGTTACATAAATAATATTTTCAGGATTATATGTATGCATGTATGTTTTTACGTGTGTTTGAGAATTTGGGTGAGATAAACATGTATGTCCTACTGATTGTTTTAGAAGAATTTTCTATATTACATGAATGTTCGCATAATGACGCTGGAAATGTTAAAAAAATAACAGAACCCAACATAAAGGATCTCTTGTTCCTGGGAATTTAAAAATTTCATGTATAAAATATGAAATCTGTTAGCGAACCGAATATAAGAATTTCAGAAGCTTAAAACTGAAATTTGCCACAGCTAAAAGCTACAAGTTAAGTGGTGCAGATCGTTAAATATCGTCTGTCAATAAAGAAAACATTGGTGCTAAAACAGCGTTTCATCTCCCGACACGAACCAGTCTCTGAATACATACAAACAAACATACATGCATACATACACACATCCATCCATCCATCCATCCATCTATCCATCCATCCATCCATCCATCCATCCATCCATCCATCCATACAAACGTATGTATGCGTGTACATATGTGAATATGATCCCTCGCCCTCTCTCTATATATACATGTACATAAGTTTATATATATGTCTTGTATTTGTAATTATGTACCATTTCTCCATTTTTTTCGCCCTTGTTTTCGTATACATTCGCTTGCTTTCTCCAAAAGAGTCTAGTGCTCTTAGCTTAGATTTTCTTGGGGCCGGCAAGACTGGAGCAGTCACAAATGTAACCGGCCGAAACTGCAAAGATGATCTAGAACTCGACTGAGGATAGGAAGCTCCGAATGACCCGTCCTTGTTTTTTCCTGTTCTTTTTTGTATCGTCTAACTGTTTTGTTGTCGCCTTTTACGTTCTTGTTCCAGTTTTTGATTTCTTTTTATATATATATATATATATAGCTGTATATATACATTCCCAGACCGGACGTTGTATGTGTTTATTGAGCGGAGGCTCCGGAAGGGGGTGGTGGCGACCCCTGTTGCACTCTTTCGCCCCAACTTTCTCTCATTCTTTTTTCCTGTTTCTTGAGTAAAGCTACGATGGAGTGGCATCCCGTCCAGCTGGGGGGGGGGGGCACATACGCCATAGAAAACGGGAAATCGGGCCCATGAACCTGGCTAGGCTTTAAAAGGGCGCATAAAAAAAATATATATATGTATGTATGTATGTATATATATAAAATAATTAAGGTGGCTAGACGCAATTCAAAACCCAAAAGGAAATTTACCGTCACTAAACAGTAACGAAGTGTTAGGTAGGAATATTATTTAGAATATCTGTACTAACAATGCCTTTGTGTTTCAGTGGGTTTATGAATCTAATTGAAGGCTTTTTAATTAGATTTATTTTCATGGCTCATGAAAGTGAAATTTCGTTGGCTGCGGTAAAGTGGTGCATTTCTCTTGGTTATATTCAAATAGGAAATATTTCTATCTTCACAGATATTATTCAGTACATTTCCTGAAGATATTTTATACGTGTTAATGATGTTGATATGAAACGGTTAAAAATAGCATTATCAATTTCATGTACGTTCTAATATTTGTCAGAATGTACTGAGCTTAATTCTTCTGAGGAGTTCCATTTGGAGGTTGTTGAAGTTTCCAAATTTTATGCTTTTGTTTTTATCAAAATGGAAAAGGGCGTTCTCAAAAGGTTAGTGGAGGAATTTATACATTTCAAAATAGAATTTCCTTATTACTGTTTGCTATTCAAAAGGCACTTGAAATAGAGTTTCTCTGTAGATGTAGCATACGTATTTATGTATGTATGTATAGGTATATATATATATATATATATATATATATATATATATATATATATATATATATATATATATATATATATATATATATATATATATATATATATATATATGTATGTATATATATATATATATATATATATATATATATACATGTATATATATACATACATATATATGTATATATATATGCATATTTATATACACATGTATATATACACACAAAAACACACACACACACATATATATATGCATATACATACATACTTATATACATGTGTGTGTGTATATGCACCTACGCACGCGCACACACACACACACACACACACACACACACACACAAATTGAGATGATGTAAAGATGAAAGAGAAAATGCAAGAAGTGGGATGATGATTTTATCATAACGGCATTTTTCCTATCGATATTTCATTTCTCTTTCAAGAAACGCCGTGGGAACAATATTTTTGCGATAAAAAGACAAAAAAGATATAAGTCAAATGAACAATGATATATTAATACAAACGAATATATATATGTACTCGAATAATAGAAATCAAACTGAAATTTGTATAAGATCACATGATGTTATGAACTCTAGCACTGAACAGTCTTGCTTTTAAGACAGTAATTAGTTGTATCTAATCAATTTTCGTAACGTTAATGAATCTCTTTTATTTTCTTTATAAATTAAACTAGTTTCTTATTTACAAATATATACCTTCATATATTTAATCTTATTTTTACTTTTTCTTCAAAATTCTTTGAGTTTTGTTAATCTAATAATCATTAAGGAATTGATGTTCAATGTTAAATGATTAAAAGGACGAAATTAAGTCGAAAGAACAGATTCTGTATCGGAACTTGCACAGGTAAACAGATTCATGTTCATGGGTATTTGGCTCTTTTTTCTTTTATTTCTAATTATAATTTATAATAACTTGTATGAATTTATATTAAGATATCTTTATCTTCAACTTGTTTCAAGTTTTGGACTGGGGCCATGTTGGAGTACTGTCTTGAAGGGTTTTAGTCGAACAGATGACCTAACTGCTTTTTTTTGCTATTGTCTGGACAAACAAACGCTTACACACACATGTATGTATGTATATATATATATATATATATATATATATATATATATATATATATATATATATACATACACGACGGGCTTCTTCCAGTTTCTGCCTACCAAATCCACTCACAAGGCCTTGGTCTGCCCGAGGCTATAGTAGAATACACTTGCCCAAGGTGCCACGCAGTGGGAATGAACCCAGGACCATGTGGTTGGTAAGCAAGCTACTTACCACACAGTCACTCCTGCGTCTAATATTTGTAAAGGGGTTTATTATGCCCATGAACTACAACACATTATCACTTTTAATTTTAAGGCTATACAATAAAAGATCAACTAATTCAAAACTTACGGAATTTAATCTCAAACGCTCTGAATTGAGAATAAATAATTCATTATACACGTACCTGTTGCTAGTTAGACTCTTCTTTTGATCGTAAACTTTACATAATTATATTTGAATGTTGCCTGTGAACTAATCCGAATGACTTATATTTTCTTGCATGCCCGAAAGTAACGTCAGCTGCCAAGAAAGAATTCTACTTTGGGTAATGAAATGTATCTATTTCAACGCTATTATGTAGTCCTACCAAGTATAATTACTTCGTGTAATGTAACACACTCTTATCTGACATTGATAAATACGGAGCTTTGGCCAATGATTATACGTTAATTGAGTGAAGCTTGTAAAAAAATCATTTACTAAAAAATCTATTTTGAGCAATAGAACTCCTAAAGTATCACGAAAAAGGGAATCTGGAATTATGTAGAATGTGTACAATATCAAATAATTGATTTGAATTTGCGAGTTTAGATGTAGATTAGCTAAACAAATAATTTCAGTGTACTTTTATCGTCATTTTAAATAATGTAAGCTGGTCAGTAGAGAATAGAATGTAGACGATAAGCAAATGGAGTTTATTGAATCACAGGCAAGTTATTAGGGAGAATGAAGTGTTTGTTTACACGAAGAGAATCAACAAGAGTAAGTCTTCTTCATCGTAGTGTACACATCATATTCCCATTCAAGATAAAAGATTATACATACATACACACACATATACACACACACGCACACACTCATATATTATTTTATTCTTTTATACGTTTTAGCCTTGCGGTTGCGGCGATACTGGTGTACCGCCAATGTAATCACCTTTTAATTGGCCAACTCTATGGGATTGACTTTTGGTAACTCTTTTGAGTTTCCTGCCTTGATATTGGTTCATTTGAGGTCTTGGATAGTAAGAGATCAAGTTGTTTCTTGAAAACATCTACCCACACTCCATGCAAATTCTCGAGATGCTTTGGCAAGCAGTTAAATAGCTGTTGGCCCTTGAATCCCAAGCTATTGCAGTACTTAGATGAGACAGCTGGGAGTTTTGGAACAGTGCAGTGATGACCATTTCGAGTTCTGGTGTAACTCTCAATTACAAAATTTGGTGTCAGCCCATCCAGTGTCTTCCACATATATACCATTGCATATCTCTCCCGTCTTCGTTCCAGGGAGTAGAGTCGTAGCTCTTTCAGTCTCTCCCAATAATTCAGCTGTTCCATTGACGCAATCTTCCTCGTGTAGTATCGCTGAACCGCCTCAAGTTCTGCTTTTAATCCTACAATGTAAGTTGACCACAGTTGAGAGCAGTAGTCCAGACGGGTGAGGACAAATGTCATCCATAGGACCAGCATAGTTTCCTGGTCTCTTGTTCTGAAGGTTCTCAGAATCCAGAATATATATATATAGCGCGTCGGACAAAAATATGTATATTAGCGTGTCGGACAAAAATGCTTAGCAGCATTTCTTCTGGTTTTTTACGTTCTGAATTCAAATTCCGCCGTAGTCGAGTTTGCTTTTATCCTTTCGGATTAATAAAATAAAGTACCAGTCAATCACTAGGGTCCATATAATTGACTTCTCCACACTCCCAAATTACTGGCCTTGTGCCAAAATTCGAAAACAATGTATGTATGTATGTTTGTGTGTGTATATATATATATATATATATATATACACACACACACACACAAACACACGGACGCGCACACACACACTAACGCACACACACAAGCACACAACACGCACATGAAGTTAAATACACAAATGCAAAGTAACGAAATATCTGCCATTTTGACAGAGCTTCCACTGTTACTTCGCTGTGACTTGTTATTATTTCATGGTGCCTGTTTACAGTGAGACAGACTGCTATATTTTAGAGTCAAACGCCATAACAACGTAAACAACGGTGTATCATTGGGATAATTGCAAGCCGTGACCTCTCGGCTGCTCGTCCTGTATGCTGCAAATATGGCCATTTAAGTTACTGGAATTGGAATTGTAAAATACATGTTGATATAATGAAGCAATATAATATGTTTGGAATTTGTGAGGCATTATGGAGGAAAATTATCTGAAGGAAAGGGGTCTAACTGAATTAATCGAGTGTTCTGTAATACTGCTATTCATTTTATTGATCTACTAAAGTGATGACGGATAAAATTAGTCCCGGTGAGATTTGAAATTGGGATTGCAATATGGTTAGTCGAACGCTTAACTGTATTTGCTACTTACATCGCACCTCTTGGTCTGTAGTAAAAACATTAATCATGTTATATGTTCATTTGTTTACAAACAATAAAACAAGTATATTTTTAACTATATATTGGACATAAGATTATCCCAATGTATTAGATCATTAAATGTAATAATAGCCAATTTCTTTTGACCCGGGGTCCTTCTGCAATGATAAGGTATAAAGATATCAAAACAAATTAGAAAAAGAACTGGAAGATGGAAATATAATAATTATTTTCCTCGGATATCTGACAAGTGACATGTGTGGTTTATTTGAAAATTATTTCTATTCTAAGTGGAAAATATTTCGTATAATTTAGTTGGGCGGCATAGATGCATCGCCCGTGATTCTAACTGCGTGTACGTATGAAGGTATGTGCAAGAGTTCGATCCCCCCAATAGTGTCGACAACCACATTTATCTTATACAAGCGCCAGTACGAAGTAACAGGGCACACGAATTTTAAATGCTGTCGTGAACATGAAATATTTTACAAAACTTTTCCTTTAAGGACGGTTTTCATTCGGAGGAACAAGATTCGGGGGGAAAAGTTGTCAGGAACAAGATTGGGTGAATAGGGAGGGTGGGTAAACGGGGTCTTGGCATTTTCCAATAAAAACTGTCTCACACTCAAGTCAGTGTGCGAAGGTGCATTGCCGTAATGAAACCACCACTCTCCACTTTGCCACTGGTCGGGGGATTTTCGTCTTGCTGTGTCTCACAAGCACTTCAGAACTGTCAAGTAAAATGTGTGGTTAACAGTTTGACCAGGAGGAACAAATTCTGTGTGAACAATTCCTTTCACATAGGTGAAACAAATCAGCATCGTCTTGACATTGGACTTCACTTGACGCACTTTTGCGGGGCGTGGTGACATTGAATGCTTCTATTAACTTGATTGCTGCTTCGTTTCCAGGTCGTAGCAGCAGCACCAGTGATGAACTTCGAAAAAAAGATTCGGTTCTATATCCAACTATTCTTTCAGTACACAGCACGCATTCAGTCGTGACTGCTTTTGATCTTCCGTGAGCAAGCGAGGCACAAATTTTGCTGCAACTCTTTTCATTCGCAATTCCTCGCTCAAAATTCGCTGACAGGAGCTCCAGGACACACCAATCATATCAATTGTTCAGTGACGGTCCTCCAAGATCAGTTCATGAATCTTCGTGATGTTTTCATAAGTGACCATTCCTAAAATGTGAAAACCACTCGTATACTTGTGTTTTGCTCATGACAGCGTCCTTGTAAGCTGGTTGTGTTGGGGTGAAATCCTGACACCCCTGTAGGATAGCAAGTCAACTGTCCTAAACCTATATAGGCGCATGCGCACTAGGGACAGTGTGGTGTGTACTCTCTCGAGTTACGGTCAGTAGATTATTTTGAAGGTTTATTAGTTATTTGACGTTGAATTTTGTTGCAGGTTTTCCCATTTAGGAATTCCTTTGTTCAAAAATTGTTTAAAAATTGTTTTGAACCGTGTCTTGTGACACATTGTTAGCCATTTCAGGTTTGTTTTCTATTGTTTCCCCGTTTAGGGGCGAATCGCTTACATTTTGTGTTGGCACATCCTACACAAAATGGTAGACGATATGTCGTACAAGCTAATGGAAAGCGAAGTTGGTTCGGAATATACAAGTGATTCTGGTAAAAGTAATGATGGTTACGCGGCCGCAGTGGGCAGGCACTTTAAGCGCTATAACATCAGGTCAGAAACTGTAAGAGAGTTCCAGACAATGGTACATGGGGAGGGAACAAACGTAAGGTTGTCTCCCCCCGAGGAGGTCATGGAAAATACGAGAAGAAAAATAGCAGTATACAGGACGCTATCTCTAAAGACCAAAAAGACAGAGATAGCGCCCATAGAGGAAATTGAGAAGGCGCTGAAGTCTGTCATGTACAAGATAGCCTTTTTGAGAAGAGGGAAGAAATACGGCACGGTGGAAGCGCAGCTTTTCACCGAGAGCGATGCCAGGGTTGATTCAGCGATAGCCCTGCAAACAGGAGAACTAGTTCTTTTGCCGACTTACTTAGGCAAAAGAACCACTAAAATATAAATAGAAATATGTAAATATAAATAGAAAGCTTTCTCCAGAAATTGAACCAGAATGGCTCCTGGCAGCAGTATTCACAAAGATAAAGGTTACTTTAATGGAACTCGAGGAAAGAAGTGTCCAGAACTGTATAAGAGCGACAATTCGAGCCACATCAGAGGACATCAAAGAGATACCGGATTTCATCATCCTTCCAGATGATTCAAAGTTGAAAGTAATGGTACAGGACAGAGTCCTAAGATGCTACGGATGCGGCCTGAAGGGGCACATAAGAAAAACGTGCCCCCAGGCCCTGCAGTCTGAAGCACAAGAAGTTGGTCAGAAGAAGGCTAATTGTCAGCGGACATTAATGGAAGAGGAAGTCCCAGACGAAAAGGAGGAAGTGATAGAGGAGCGAGAGAGAGATGGACGCGACAGGGGACAACACACACCGATGACATCAGCGACATCGGTAGAGGTAAGCAATGGAGGGTGGGCGGTGGCTAGGAGGAAGAGAAAGAAATAAAGGATTCGTTCTCTACCTCCCAAGGAAGAGTGTAAAAGCTGGACGGACGAAAAGAAGGTAGTCTTCTTTTAAGGAAATTATCATCAGCAGAACATGAAAAGTTTTGTAATTACATCTTGCCGAGAAAACCATCCGAAATTTGTTTCGAGGAAACAATTAAGCTATTATCTAAAATATTCAGTAAAAGAAGCTCAATATTTAATATTTGCTGAGAGTGTTTGAATTTGGAAAAAAAACCCCAAAAAACCCAGAAACAGAAGAGTTCGTTACGTATATCGGAATATAAAGAAAGAATGTGAAAAATTTTAACTCGACGAATTAAACCCTGACATGTTTCAATGTTTAATCTTCGTACAAGAATTCACATTGTTGGTTAAAGCAAAAAAGATCAAACGAAAAAAATTCAAGAAAAAAGTATTGTTAACACAAAGGCAAAGCGAGAAACAAAAGAGAAAATTTGTCTCTCTAAAAATGAATAATGTGAATATGAGACTACAGCTGTACACATGTAGTGACATCACAATAATTAACGAGGATACATGGAAAAAAGTAGGAAGACGTACATTGAAAAAAAAAAAAAAACTGCGAAAATGGTGAGAGGTATCTCAGGAAAATAATTACGATTTTTGGGCGAAATGATTAGTGAGGTAACATTTCGTTTTTTCTTTATTATAGGCATTAAAGCTTTAATATAGAAGGGACACCACAAGGACAGACAACACAAATATGGGGTACATACAACAATTAACGAATGAATTATGAGTTATGAAAATAATGATAATGCAATGGCTTTCCTACTCGCCAAAGTAGGAAGTTCCATTTTACTGTTTTTACAACCAATAATTATATCCAGTTTGTATCGTGTTTATGTAAAAAAAAGCTATTAACCCCCTCGAATGTTATCACTTTTTTCTCTTTTATTTTCCTCCGCCTTTCTTTTCTTTTTAGGTGGAGATTCGCTGTTTTCTCTCTTCTTTTCTACCACAGTAAACACCTTTTCCTCCTCTGCTGTTACAATCTCTTCTTCCCAACTCTCTTTCTCTGCCTCCTCCTGTTCGTGTTTCTGGGGACACTTGGCTTTCATGTGACCCCTTACTCTACATGTAAAACATATTGGAGGTCTACCTTCCACCATAATTCTCAGACTGGTTTCGTCTGGTAGAATAATTTCTTCAACAAGTTTGTAAAGGTCTGGTAGGCTGATATGGACCATTACCTCTAGGTCATACCCGCACCAGTTAACCTCAGCAGCCTTCGACATTTTCAGGACTTCCGCCTCTTCTTCTGTATTGTAGAGGATGGCTGCCACATGCCATGCTTCGTCAATTTCAGCGGGCACTCTCCTTATCCTTACTCTGGCCGCACGTTTGCCACAGTAAGTAGGTAACAGTGCCCACTGCGCTGATTTAAAGGCTACGGTGGAGTATTTCTTTGCTTCGTTCTCATTTACGAAGCGTAGCTCCACCGTGCCGAACTTTCGGCCTCTGGCGTAGAACGTAGTTATTTCTTTTATTTCTTCTATTTCTTTTAAGCATTCCTCTACCGCTTCTACGGCCGCTATCTGCACCTTTTTGTTGCTATATTCAACGTTCTATATATAATAGTTTTTCTTTCTGTACACACATATTGAAATCGATTTCAACATGTGTGTACTATAAAAGTTATAATTTTAAGTGGTTTGACGATTTATCGTCTATTTTCAGCATAGGCATGGTCTCTTCTGTGCTTTTAATTATAATTGTATTTTATACTATTATAAATCTCTCTCTCTCTCTCTCTCTCTCTCTCTCTCTCTCTCTATATATATATATATATATATATATATATATATATATATATCCATGCATACATATGTACGTGCGTGTTCATACATGTCGTGTATATTTATGCACATACATGTCTACGTGTATTTGTATATATAAACATATGCACTTGCATATATATATATATATATATATATATATATATATGTCATGTATTTATATACATATATGTCTACGTGTGTATGAATATACATGTGTGCTTGTGTGTGTGCATGTATGTGTGTGTTTGTGTGTGCATGTGCACGCGTAATTAACACTCTGGATAGTTGCAGGACACTCGTATTATTACGTGACTTATATCCGATATACTTTTGAAACAATTGCAGTACTCAATGACCTCTTCCATTCCATTTATTTATACGTTTGATTATCACGTTATAAGCAACCTTTGTTCCTCTAGAAATAGCATTGTATAATAACTGCCATTACATTGGAATTCTCTGTCTAGTCTCGATATATCTATTATTTTGTTAATCAATGGATTTGATGCTTTGATTAATAGATTTATTTATCAATCATTGAGTCATCTGTGTTGTCTATGCAAGCCATGTTTATGTTAGAGACTAACAAACCGTGTCTTACCAGGATTACTCGATTAACCCTTTTACAATCTACATATATGTATACGTACAGATTAAATACGGGATTTATTATTATCTAGGTGCATCGACATGTAGGGCGCCAGGATTGGCTAAGTACCATAAGACTGAGTTAACGGCGAGGTAAAACAACCATGAAGAGATGCATATGTGTAGGTACCAAATCCAATATAAATCGTAGATCCGCCTTATGCTCGGTTCCAGGTATGGTGTCGGTATAAAAAGAATTACAGGCACAGCAGAAACAAGAAGTAAGAGTGAGAGAAAGAGTACAACACGGTTCGCAACCATCCGCTGCCGGAGCCTCGTGGAGCTTTAGGTGTTTTCGCTCAATAAACACTCACGACGCCCGGTCTGGGAATCGAAACCGCGATCCTGCTGCCCTAACCACTGGGCCATTGCGCCTCCACATGTATGTAATATATATATATATATATATATATATATATAGTCAAAATAAGCAACAAGGATATCTAGAGGTAATGCTGCTTATTTTGATTCTAATCACCGCGGCGGAATTTGAACATCAGAACGTAAAGACAGAACAAATACTGCTGAGTATGTCACCCGCCGTGCTAACGTTTCTGCCAGCTCGCCACCTTAAGAAACTAAGTGAAATATTGGCGATGTTGTCTCCAGTTCTTCGAATCTTTACCCACCTTTCTTACGACATAAAGGAACAATTACAGAAAATATGTTATTAAAACAACAATAACAAAAACTTCGGAAAGAACTGTTGTAGTTTCTCCTTTAAAACTTCCATTTAATTCGAAGTAAAAGTGACAAAATGGCTTCAACTTGAATTGGACTGAGATTCGAAAATTTGCCCACGAGGACTCTGCCTAGAAGACATTCAGGAGAGCAATTTGCATTCAGTTCGACGTATATCTCCTCGTAGGGAACACTTTTTTTCAGTATAATCGGTAAAATTCTCATCCAAATACTAGTTTTGGAAAATACAACATACACATCCATATCTATCAACATTTATCCACAAAAGCACGCACACATATATATATATATATACATGCACAGATGTACATATACACCCGTATACAAGATCACTCACTCATATGTGCACAAGATCACACATTCACTCGCATACCTAGACACACACACAGAGATAAACACTTTTGCGTGCACACACACAGAGACACTTGCACGCTCACACACGCAGACACTTGCGCGTGCACACACAGACAGTTGTGCGCGCGCGCACATATACACACACGAAATAAATTATATAAATTCAAATGATATATAATTCAGTTTAAAAGTGAAAATGTCATTAAAAACCTAAGGGAGAAACATAATTATTTAAAAAAAACATTCAGTATTTGGGGAAAAGAGAATATTTACAGAATTGTAACTTGATGAAAAAGATAACATACTAGCACAACAAACCTGATGGTTATATAAACTCAGTAGGTGTAAAATATTTTAAAGAACAAACGATAGTTGCTATTGATAAAACTCAGTAATCATTCTGTTATAGGTGTGTTATATAGTAAATAATCGGTTTAGCTAGAATATAAGATAAAATCTTGCATTTGAAAAAACTGTCAAATAAAGAAACTTGCCCTTATATTTGAGACCGTATAGATAGAAACATTACCAGTCCTTACAGAATTTAACATATTTTATTAGGGCAAGATTTCAAGTCTTATTTTAATGTATAAATACTCATGGAAGGAGGTTCAGTGCTCATGGCCATATTCTGGCTCTCCAGATCAAGTGAAATTCATACAGTTGGTACATAACCTGATTATAGGACCCGCTAGTGTTATTAAATCGAACAGGATGCTAAATCAACCATCCAAAAAAGTGTCATTTCCTTTTTAAAAAGCAAATACTGGAATATCCCCATCGGATTTTATGTTGAAGTATATACCAGTATGTTTCTATGAAGATGTGTATGAGTTTCAAGAACCAATTCTTAACATTGGCTCATTACGTTAATTAGATGAGTGAAATACACCTTTAGAGAAGGACTCGTTCTATCTTAGGCTACCTTACCAGATTATTCCTGAGAGCTAAGCCAGGGCTCGGGAAACTTTTTTAACCAATTCCCCCAGGATATATTTATTTATGCCGACGTTACCCCCTTGATTTGAAAGGAAGAAAATCATAGATTCTTTGAATTCGGAAGGTTCATTGAATCTATTTATATGGAGAATACAATTATAAATATAAAAAGAATAAAACAAATGCGATAAAATAAATTAACATCCTCATTATGAAACAAAAGGATTTTTCTAGAAACTTCTTCACTTCAGGTTTTGGAGAAATGATGTTTCATTTTTGTTACAATTATATCAGAATTGGGGCATTTTGATGCCAGAACAATTTAAAAATAATCTTCGTGACCCAATCGATTACTCTGCTCTGTTTTTATGTTCATTAGAGTGAAAAATCCTTGTTCGTAAAGGTAGGGTGTTGCAAAAGGCAACGACCTTTTGTCTGCTTCCTCATACCAGAAGAAAAAATTCTAACGTAACAAGGAACACGTTTTCTATATAATTT